>NW_027507788.1:144227933-144510119 GCF_037356315.1 Lithobates pipiens | reverse complement strand
AACCAAAGGTTTGTCTCAAAGGGACCCTGTCACCGAACCATTCTTTTCAACAAAAATCTTCCCATAAAATTATACTGTATGTACAAGTACTTCATTGCATGTTATTTGCCTGTAAAAGGCTCCTTGTGTGGACCATGCCACAGCTCTGAGACTGTCACTAAGCATTGCCATTTTGAATATGATGCCAGCAGCTCCAGCAGACTTAGAGCTGCCCCAGCAGCTACATGAACGATTATGTAGGGAGGTATGGAGGAGCTAGGCCAGCACAGACAGCAATTAGACACTCCCAGAAGCGGAGAGGGCTATTACATACAAGGAGGAGGGGCTGTGCTAGGGAGCACCAGACCCCTTTAGTGGATGAGGACAGGTAGTCTGATCAGTTTTTTGGAGGCAACTCTCCATCGACAGGGGTTTCCCAAGGAGTCTCTGGAAAAGTCCCTAGAGTATTGAAATAATGACAGTGCCACAACAGTTGCAACATTTCAGTAAGGGTTTTTATTAACCCTTTCATGACTAAGCCTATTTTTGGAATTTGGTGTTTACAAGTTAAAATCCATATTTTTTGCTAGAAAATTACTTGGAACCCCCAAACATTATATATATTTATTTTAGCAGAGACTCTAGAGAATAATACGGCGATTGTTGCAATATTTTATGTCACACGGTATTTGCGCAGCGGTGTTTTAAACGCAACTTTTTGGGAAAAGGGACGCTTTCATGAATTAAAAATAAATAAATAAAACAGTAAAATTAGCCCAATTGTTTTGCGTAATATGAAAGATAATGTTACGCCGAGTAAATAGATACCAAACATGTCACACTTTATAATTGCGTGCACTTGTGGATTGATGACAAAGTACGGTACCTAAAAATCTCAATAGGTGACGCTTTCAATTTTTTTTACGGTTACCAGGTTAGCGTTACAGAGGAGGTCTAGTGCTAGAATTATTGCTATCTCTCTGACGATCGCGGCGATACCTCACATGTGTGATTTGAAAACCGTTTACATACGCGGGCGCGACTTCCGTATGCTTTTTCTTTGCTTCGCGAGCTCGCGGGGACGGCGGGCGCTTTAAAAATTATTTTTTTTTTTATTTATTTTAAAATGACTAAATTGTTTTAAAAAAATAAAAAAAAAAAATTGATCACTGTTATTGCTGTCACAAGGAATGTAAACATCCCTTGTGACAGTAATAGGTGGTGACAGGTACTCTTCATGGAGGGATCGGGGGTCTAAAAGACCCCCCACACCTCTTTTACACTTCAATGTATTCAGATCACCGAAAACGGCGATTCTGAATACCGTATATATTTTTAAAACCGGTGCCATTGACAGCCGAGTAAACGGGAAGTGACGTCATGACGTCGCTTCCGTGTTTACTATGAGGAGACTGGAACGAAGCCGATTACGGCTTCGTTCCAGTTCCTACCCAGCAGCCGGAGGCAGCGGAACTTGAATCGGTGCGGGAGCACCGGTAACAGCGGCGGGAGGCGGCTGGAGGGGGGGGCGTTCCCTCCCGCTCCTCCGGAATAACAGCCCAGCAGCTTTTAGCCGCATCGGTTGTTATGCCTGGATAGCCAATCGCCTGCTGAAAAAAACGGTACCGGGATGATGCCTGCAGGTGCGGGCATCATCCCGGTATACCCCCCGGAAGCCGAGTACGCACATCTGCGTACGCTTGGCGGGAAGGGGGTTAAACACAATGCTTGCAACTCCCCCTTCATCAAGGCCTGGAAAATTTGATAATACAAGGTTAAAAAAAAAAATCCAATGTATAAATGTAATGAAGCCCGAGGCCTATCCAGGCGCATGCTGGCTGCTAGGTCCGCAAAGGATTCCGCAAAGGAGGAGCAGCCAAGGTTAAGCCTGAAGCCTGGGACGGAACTGCATACGTTAGAGGCTCAGCCTGAAGGGAACCTGTTCGTTGTCGAAGGTAAAGGAGAGGCGGTTGCCACAAAGGGAAGACCACTCCTGTTACCGGGGACAAGTTTGGAAGGGATGAAGTTCTGAAGGAGTACCAGAGCAGATGATTCACTAGCCGGGATCAGTGAAGTGGTGGGAAAGCTTCAGTAGAGACTCATCCAGGAAGGCAGCAGTGGCTGTGCATAAAGTTTGTAGATAAAGTACAGAGGTTAGCTGTGGATGAAGCTCAAAAATCCAGCAGGTAGCTCAGAGTCCAAGAAGTCCAGTGAAAGACGGCAAGCTGAGCTTAAGGATCTACAGTGGGATATTGTGAGTTAAGCTGGAAGATCTACAGTAGGATACTGTGAGAGAATTTGTTGCCATAGGAGACAGTGATTGCTACAAGATACAGAACTACAAATCTAGTTCTATTTTTGTCTGCGGAGTTTGCCTTAATTGCTATTGCATTTGCCTAAGGGCGTCCTGTGCCCTAAGCCCTCTCTCTCATCACTGTTAATGTTAAGAGAAATAAAACTCTTTGTTCCTTTTTACAAAAGGTGACTGGCGCCCAATCTTTTCACCTTGCACCACACCCACTAGTAATCTGCACCCCGAGGAGGAATGTCAGTTCTACTTGGCTCTGGGGGTCACCATCAGGCCCTTGGAAGTCGGGGAGACCACTACACTTCCAATACTCCACAGTCATTTTTTTCTAGTAGGTTGCAGGGGTCTCAAACTGCTGTTGTGGAACTACAAGTCCCATCATGTCTCTGCCCGTGGGAGTCATGCCTGTAACTGTCAGCCTTGCAATGCCTCATAAGACTAGCAATTCTAAACAGCTGGAGGGCCACCAGTTTGAGACCCCTGGTTTAAAAGGTAAGGATAAATGCTTCAAGTAAGCTTTCAAAATACTTAAATTTTTTGGTGATTTTACTTGTTCCCCAAATTATTCAGATTACTTTATAAATCGCAAACAGGGAAAATATTCAGTTACACTCAAAACTAAGACAAAATAAAAATCACAAATAATCACACAATGTCACCATTGCAGCTGTGCCATGTGTACCAACTGATTTTACTGCCATAGTAGGCCTTAGGTGGGCAGTCAGGGGTTGCTAATGACGACTTTAAAAAGGGACCCTAAGCTGGTCAAAGACTTCTCATTTTTTTTCATTCAGCCAGTGGACTCAAAAAAAAACTAACAGATTCTTCTATCCACACAAATGAGACGGATGAATCCCTCTCCTTCCTGGGAAATTGTATTCAGAAAGATTCAGGCAGACACAGGCGCTGATCAAGTAAAGTTTTCCACTTTGCCCCTCACAGAAGTTGATCAAACAACTGACTTCTCTCAAGTAGGAAAACCCACACACTGATTGAAAAAGAACCGGCTCAATTTCAAACAGTGTATGGCCAGCTGCAATGCACCTGGTAATCTGACAGTATACATCTCAGCCTTGCTAATATGCAAAAAGATGGTTACTTTGTCTAATTAATCCAGCAGGCTTCACAAGCTTAGCAATGCCACTCTGTAAAAATGTTTATTTGTGCCAACTTTACCAGGTGTTCAACAAACACTACATAGCATATTAAAAGATTGTATTGTTTACAGAACGGGCATAATCGCTGCCCACAAAATAGGGCTAGCACAAACCTGATTCCCAGAAATTCAAACAAAACCCTACTCGTGTCAGCTGGCACTAAGTAGGTATTGTAAACTCCTGATCAAACAGTATTAATGATTATTATACTATCATAGAAGAAGAGAGTCTGTTCCCTGACCTTATCAGAACAACAATTGTAGTTTCAGAGTTTGCCTGCCAGCAATTATTGAAAATGTGGTTTAGCAGTACAACTGTACAAATACATGGGTTCTCTGTACAAATGGTTTTATCTGAATAGTAATTATTTACTATAGGATACAGTAGGAGTGTGGCCTGTTGCTGCCTAGGAGTGGGGTGAGCAAGGGGGTCATTTGAGCATAGAAGAAATTGTCAAGGCTTGCCATGCACTTATGAATTTCTCTTATGGATGATGGAATCTCCTTTTCTGGCTATTGTATTCTGACAGCCGGCTCCTGCGGGTGTCAGAATATCCATACAGTTACTATGCTGTAATGGAAGCAAAATGATACAGAAATGACAAATGGCCTGTTAAAGCAACACTGAACCTGGAACAAAATATGTGAGCAGTTATATTTTTGTTACAAATTACTTTGTATGTCTCCAATGTTAAAATTCGTAGCCGTTTGGCAGCAGGTTTTTTTCTGTGCCATTAGGGTCACCCATAGCTTAAATTTTGGTCAATTCAGCAGTAAACGTCTGCGTGGCGTCATGTAAGAGGAACATGTAGGCAGATTTGGACCTGCTGTCTTGATCCTTGACCAAACACGTCAATGGCATAAAAAGACCAATGCCATACTGTAGGTGGTTCATTTACAGCCCGCTGATAGTTTATCAATAATCAACTGGTTATAGGTCATATTTTGAAACTTCTACCCTTACATAAATGAGGTATGTGTTGACAAAAAGGGGCCTAAAGCAGCATGCCCTCCACTCCATGCAAGATCTATTGGAAGGGCGTATATTTTTATCTATTTATTCAATTTAAAAAAATGTAAAGAGTATTACAGAAGACTCCAAATGACCAACCCTTGCAGGGGAGGTCACTGGTAGCATTCAAACACCCAATAAAACTAGCAGTTAATAGAACCCAACGTGATGGTTCGTGCACCAAGTACACAGCAGCGGTACTTATGAGTTGATGCATCTCCTCATATTATTAGGAACACCCAAGTATAACAAGTCCTTATCAAGACTCCAAATAGGCTATCAAAACAAAAATCAGGGACCTGCATCAACAGCATTGGATATTGACCATTTTGCTCACATTTTATTAAACTTTTTCTTCCTGTTTTCATATACATCACCATATATAGAGGGAGATTTTACTTAATCAGATGTTTCCAAAAGGAAAGAGAAGTACGGGGGTTCTCTGTTCCAATGCATAAAAAAATAACTCAAGAGCATTTTTTCAGCGATTGTGTGAGCCAAGCTCTCTAGCAGACCCAGCAATCAGAATTTGGGCTCCAGGGTGAGGTGGGCCTGGGTGATTATATTGATTGCACCTCGGTCTAGAACTGAGAGATAAGACAACAGGTCCAGAAAATGTTCAAGTCTCTGTCCAGATGGCCACATCTCCAGCAGGTGGGAGACAGATCAAGATTTAACATGTTTAGCCTATGGGAGGTAAGTATGCACTATGAAAGATTTTGATCATGACAAATCTATTTTGGGCAGGGACCAGTTGTTTAAAAACGTGCATCCCAGAGATCCAGCCAATCCTCGTCATCCATATAAGGTATGTCTTTGTAAGGGCATCTTTAGTTCAGTTGGCAGTGAGGTGGTTAACAGAGCATTTGTGTGTCTCTGGGCGTGCATCCCCAGCTCTGATTACACACACACACACACAAAACCGGCTTGGCAGCAGGCCGCAGCCTTTGGAATCGTCATGTTCCCACATTCGCTTCACTCTGGCCTTCTCCCTGCGTGCGCTTGGCTGACGAGGTTGAATGTAGCACATGTGGAAAGAATAAGGAGTCACAGGAGCGTGAGGGGGGGAACCTGACAACGTGCTTGGGGTCCACCACAACTTCTGTCACGCTTCTGTGATTCCCACAGTCCAAGAACCATGATAAATGAGAATTAAATAAGACTACCACTGTAGAACCTGGAGAATGGACAGAGCACAAAAAAAAAAAAAAAAAAAATGAAAATAAAAAACATTGAGTTTTACTGAAGGGGAAAAAAAAAAAAAAGACATGTATTTAAACCCATCAGGTGACAAACTCCACACATCTATACATACAGTGCAAAAGTTTGAAGCAGGTGTGAAAAAAATATTGTAACTGAAGAATGCTTTCAGAAATAGAAGTGTTAATTAGGGGTGCACCGAATGGGTTTTTCGGTGCCGAAACCGTAACCGAAAATGAAAAATACACTATGCAGAAAACCAAAACCGATACTGAAACAGCACCGATACCGAAATTATTTTTTTTTTTTATATATATATTAAACAAAAAAATTATTTGATATATAAAATCGTGTTATATTCATTATTCATATTCAACTGAATCATTAATTTTATGAAGAATAGTACAATCCAGTAATGTAAATAAGTACTTTAATAAAAAGCAACCGAAACAAATTGGACAGTGGACACAGAAGATAAAATCAAATAAAATACTAAATTATAATAAATTAAAGTAACTACAGCATATCCTGCAGTGCAGACTGCAGTCAGTGCACACTGAACCATAACAACAAAAAATAAAAAAATGAATAAAAAAAAATGCATAAAAAATTATATAAAAATAAAATGACTAGGACTAAGTCTAAGAAGACTTTATTTTTAGTTAATTATTTTTCAACTTAAATCAGAACTAGTAATTAGGTTTTCTCTCCCTAAGGTGTCAGTGGCTGCATGTGCGATAAATGTGTATGTATGTAGATGCGGGTTACATACATAGTCATACAGTAGACCACACTGTGTTCCGTCACCCAGGTATGAGTGGAGATATCCCAGAACACAGACTAGTCTACAGTCTGGTCTACAGCAGCGGTACTCAGCCAATCACAGCAAGTAATGTAGACTAGTCTGTGTTTCTAGAAGTCTCCGCCCACACCCGGAAAACACAGTGGGGTATAGTACTGGAGCATGTAAATAGTCACAGATACAGAACATACAGTTTTGCACATGCAGCGGGCTGAAAGCTTAGGGAGAGACAATGACTGACATAGTTTGTGCCAACAACAAACTATGTATAACTAAGTATAAAGAACAACTAACATAAATAAGGCAGATGGTCATTATTCTATTTCACAATTTCTGTAAAATATAAGTTTAACATGTGCTAATGTAATAACATTCTTAATTATTTACAGGCGTATCAAACCTGTTGTTGAAAAATGCCTTAGCACTGTACCCCCTCTTGAAATTTCTGCTGAGCAAAGACTACAGATTGCAAATTTGCGGTCTTTATCAGACATTTTTTAATATTTCCACAGTGCAGACATGGTCCACCTTTGCCGATAGCGCAGAATAATAGCAAAGAATGAAATAGGAGGGCTTAAGGCTTTGAGCCCGACAGCATGGGAATGCGGTCGCCCCTCCCTTTATCAATAAGAAAATAGAAGCAATAGTGTAAATATTTAGGGATATATACAGGTTAATGTATTTGGGTTAATGTCCCTTTAAGAGAATGGCAAATTGGGCTGGGGGCGGGGTTAAGAGTTGCAAGGCTATTGGTGATATCCCAAATGGTCATGTGACCCATGGGGAATGTTCTGGAAAGGGGCTTATTATATATAGGAATCTCTCACAAGTGCACTCACACCTTTTCCCAGCCAGGCAGTGAAGGTGCAACAAGCTTTGCAACAAGCTCAGTGAAGGTGAAAACAGGCTCCTGAAGTACTTTATTCATGGCTATGAAAACCTTAATGAGGCAAGTGTTGGAGAAAGCTGGGGATAAAGGTGGAGAAGAAGGATTTAGAAAATGCCTGGCTTCGGCAGAGAATGATAATGAGCAAAGTATTTTGTCTGAGGTAAATTCAGTACAGTATCCTGTGGTATTCCCCTGTAGTCAGAGGTAGAACAGCTGTTAATGACATTCAAAACCGCTGGACCCGCTGCCATGAACTGTCTCCGCAGCTGCTGGTGTCACAGGACAGAGAAGACAGCAGCACAGCATGGCTGGAAGAACCAGCAGCCACTATGCAGCATCAGGTCAGCTTGAGAGAAAAGAAATAGAGGAGGGTCCGCCCAGAGGCAGTGCTGGGTGCGCTAGAGGAGCGTCAGCTATACAGAGGACAGAGGCAGTGTCTGCGGTTGTGAGGAGAGACAAACCCTGCCCAGTATTATTACCACAGCATGCGGCTACAAGCAGTGTGAGTATCACAGACATCCCACGGATGGCCACTGGAGGCAACAGAGAGCAGCATTATGTTGCTTCAGATATAACAAATGCTCCAGCGACCCCCCTGGCGGTATAGGTGAGTTAGCACACACACTTAATAGCATTATGGAATCCATTAACAGATTAGCTGACACTATGAATACACCTGCAATTTAAAATAGTAATTATTGTAATGTATGGTCTAATCAAAATAGACATTCTGTCAGCTTAAGCAATATAGGGAATGTTAATAACAATCAGTCAGCTAATTTTAATTCACAATATCTATTACCAGCTGAGATTAATATATCTAGCGCATCGGTACCAGAAGTGTGCTTTAAAGAGACATTACCATGTGAGATCTCGCCATTAGGTTACCACCTTACTCCTCAGACAAAAGGAAAAAATATGGAAAGGTCAATTCGTAGATATTCTGTCGCTTACTCCATAAAAAAAAAAAAAAAAAAAAAGGATATTTGTCAACAGAAATGACAAAAAAAAAAAAATCAGATGAGAAAGATGAGGGTGATAGGAGAAGACCTGTGGCGAGGTCTTTTAATAATTAGTGGCAGTCATTTGCAATATACTCCAGTGTGCTAGGTGAGAAGCACCCGGAGTATTGCAGCGTGCTGTTTCAACACATGGAGCATGTGCTAGAAGCGTCTAAAAGTTTTGTGGGTCTAGAATGGTTTCAATATGATGAGGCATATAGAAAAAATTATCAATCTACCCATCATTGAAGTGGGGCAATAAGGACGTCGGGTTGTGGCTTAACCTGATGGTGCTACAGAAATTGGGTTTCATTAGGCAGCAGCCACAATCTACAGTGTCCCCTTATAAAAGGGTATACTGCTTTGCTTACAATGAGAACCAGTGTAAATGGGGGGGTTTGTGCAAGTACAAGCATGAGTGTTCTGGGCCCCACCCTTTGATCAGGTGTTTCAAAAAGGAATTCCAATATTCAAAGCTCCCAGAGGGATATTTATGCAAAAAGCTCACACCCCAGTGAAACTAGCAAGTATGCAGCAATGGTTGGACATATATCCAGACCAGGAGACAGCCAAGTTCCTAATTGAAGGTTTCTCCAAAGGCTTCCCTTTGCCAGTATTTCAGGGTGAAGGGCGTGAGCCAGTTAAAAATGTAAAGTCAGTGGATACTTACGCACACATTGTTAAAGAGAAGTTAATTAAGGAAGGTAGGATAGCAGGTCCATTTGATTCCCCTCCTTTCTCACCGTTTAGGATATCGCCGTTAGGCATCATACCGAAAAAAAAAAAAAAAAGAGCCAAATACCTTTCGCCTAATCCACCATTTATCATTCCCAAAAAGTAGCTTGTTAAATGATGAAATAGATGCTGGCATGTCATCAGTATCATATTGCACATTTGAAGAGGCTATTCAGCAAATTAGGACGTTTGGGAAAGGTGCGTTGCTTGCGAAAGCAGACATAAAGGCACCGATTGGCAGTAGCTTTCAACTCCTTGGGTATGTATTTTTAGGGCAAATACTACTTTGATATGTGCCTCCCTATGGGATGTGCCATATCTTGTGCCATATCTTGTGCATATTTTGAAAAATTTGCAACCTTTCTCCAATGGATTGTGGCTTTTCAATCTGGCTACCAAGGTATATTACATTACCTGGACAACTTTTTATTCATTGGTCCAGCGCAATTTCCTGTCTGTTATTTTATGTTACATCTGTTTAGTGCGGTAGCGCATCATTTCAGTATCCCACTAGCTAGCTTCCTCAATTATAGCATTCCTAGGTGTCAAGATTGACACTGTTAATCTGATATTTCAGTTACCTGAATCTAAAATCTTTAATTTTGTTGATTAGGCGTAAAAAAGTGTTATTAAAAGAACTCCAATCTTTATTAGGCCTTCTGGCATTCGCGACAAGGATTATGGCAGTTGGCAGAATTTTCTCACGTTGCTTGTACTTGGCCATGTCAGGAAAGAAATCACCATTTTCCCACATCAGATTGACAGTTGACCTCAAGGAGGACCTGTCAGTTTGGTTTAAATCCTTTGATATATACAATGGCAGATCATTTTTTCAGGAAAAATTTGTGTCCTCATCCAGCCTTGAGCTATATACAGACGCTGCCGGCTCATATGGATTCGCAGCTATTTGGAAGACTCACTGGTGCTGTGTAAGTGGCCTGTGAGTTGGGAGACGAATAAAGTCACCAAAAGCATAGTAGTGTGGGAGTCTTTCCCTTTAGTGGTTGCGATAGAAATATGGGGTGAGCAATTTGCAAATAAAAGAATCCTGATTAATTTGGATAATAAAGGGGTCATATATGCTGTGAATTGTTTGTCAGCCAAATCTATACAAGTGGTCAAATTACTAAGATACTTAGTGTTTCTTTGTCTTAAATTTAATATTTGGTTAAAGGCCAGGCACATCCCAGGGAAGGAGAATCAAATTGCGGATGCATTATCTCGATTTCAGGTATACCGATTTCACCAACTCCTGCAGAATGCGGACAAAGAAGGTAATGTGTGTCCAGAAAATCTGTGGAGCCTAATTTAGAGTTGAATACTCAACCGCATGGTTTGTACTAGCCTTTTTGGGGCTCTCAGAATATCTGAGTTGCTGCCAAAAAACAAAAAAGTAATGGTGGGTTTACCGTATATACTCGAGTATAGGCCGACCCGAATATAAGCCGAGGCCCCCAATTTACCCCCAAAAAAACTGGCAAACTTATTGACTCGTGTATAAGCCGAGGGTGAGACATGCCTGTCCATCCCTGTGTGTGTGTCCGTCCATCCCTGTGTGTCCGTCCATCCCTGTGTGTCCGTCCATCCCTGTGTGTCCGTCCATCCCTGTGTGTCCGTCCATCCATCCCTGTGTGTGTGTGTGTCCATCCATCCATCCATCCCTGTGTGTGTGTGTCTCCATCCATCCATCCATCCCTGTGTGTGTGTGTCTCCATCCATCCATCCCTGTGTGTGTGTGTGTATCCATCCATCCCTGTGTGTGTGTGTGTCTCCATCCATCCGTGTGTGTGTGTGTGTCTCCATGTGTGTGTGTGTGTGTGTGTGTGTGTGTGTGTGTGTGTGTGTGTGTGTGTGTGTGTGTGTGTGTGTGTGTGTGTGTGTGTGTGTGTGTGTGTGTGTGTGTGTGTCCAGCCTACCTGTGTCCCGAGCCTTTGTCCCGAGCCTCCGTCCCGTGCCTTGCCTCCTTGCCTCCGTCCCGTGTCGTGCCTTGCCTTGCCTCCGTCCCGTCCCGTGCCGTGCCTTGCCTTGCCTCCGTCCCGTGCCCTCTTCGTCGGCGCCTCGGCGGCCATTGTAAAATTCAAAAGCCGCGCCTCCGCCTTCGCCTGTGATAGGCGGAACACTGAATTTCCCAGCAGCCTGTGTTCCGCCTATCACGGACATCGTATCATCCTCGTCCGTAGTACGAGGATGATACGATGTCCGTGATAGGCGGAACACAGGCTGCTGGGAAATTCAGTGTTCCGCCTATCACAGGCGAAGGCGGAGCCGGAGGCGCGGCTTTTGAATTATAGAATGGCCGCTGTCTGTCTGCTCGACACGCTGATCGAGCGGGCAGACAGCGATGACTCGAGTATAAGCCGAGGGGGGCACTTTCAGCCTCAAAAAAGAGGCTGAAAATCTCGGCTTATACTCGAGTATATACGGTACTAAAAAAGAATGTGATTGTCTCAGTCAAATTGTTCATCCCTGTGTCAAAAAACAGATAGGTTAGGAAAAGGCAGTTGGGTACCTTTAAGTCGATGTGGAGATGAGGATATATGTCCAGTTAGAGTCATAAATGGTTACCTGGCAGTTAGGCCAATAGGAGAGGGGAATTTATTTATTTATTTATTTTTTGGTTGATGCTGATGGGTCCCCTCTTACTCAGTATCAATTCAATTACATATTAAAGGCTTGCTTGAGAAAATTGAATTTGCATCAATTTAAATTTACTTCTCATTCTTTCAGGATCGGGGCAGCTATGGAAGCTGCTAGGATGGGATTGGATGATGCAATAATCAAACGGTTGGGGAGATGGGAATCTCAACGTTTTCAGATTTATGTCAGACCTGCTTTTTTTCTTTAAATTCTAGGTAATAGAAGATATGTTTGGATCCTGAGCCACTCTTTTGTATACTGGGCTAATAAAAGAGCCAAGAAGCGCTACTATATGTCCAATTTGTCTATGGATCCTGGAGAAATTTCATGAATTTCCAGAATTTTCTGGAAAGTAATTAGAGGTCTGAAATGAGCTAATTTATTTATTTATTTATTTTTATGTCTCTAGATTGATTGAGTCATGGCCAGTTCCGGATGCATTAACAGTACACCTAGGGGGAAATGATGTGGGGAAAGTTAGAACTCTGGACCTCATGTCGTTGTTTAGACGTGACCTAATTAAGGTTGAGTTATCTTTTCCGAATACCAGAATTATCTTTTTCGGAGATAATCCCTCGGCTAGTATGGCTCCAAGAAGTACATTTAAACATTTTTAAAGAAAATTAGGAAGAGATTGAACAGGTTTATGGAAAAATTTATGCTGCGCATTTGGTCAAAAGATTTATGTATGCTCGAGTCCTTTAAGACTGAGCCGTTTTAAAGTTGATCGTTTGCAATATAAGAATTTTATGATGCAATAAAATTATCTGAATATGGTTATTATTTATGTGCATTGGAGGTCTCTCATATAGACACATTAATATAGAGGGTGGTTTCCTTGGATTATATAGAGCAGATGGAGTTCACCTGTCTGATATAGGTTTAGATATATTTAATTACAAAATTGCATTGAATTGGCCGCGGTTGTGGGATAGGCCAGGCTTGAAATTCTCAAACCCGGCATGTGGGGACTTTGGTTAAAAGATTTATGTATGCTCGAGTCCTTTAAGACTGAGCTGTTTTGAAGTTGATCGTTTAAAATATAAGAATTTTATGATGCAATAAAATTATCAGAATATGGTTATTTATTGATTTGAATATACCAATAAATGTGCAGCGGCCAATTCTTTGCCAATAAGTGTGTTGAGTAGTTATTTAAATAGGCTATATACGTTTTGGTATTCGGGGAGGGTAGGTGCGGCCTGCATTCCCATGCTCTATAGTGGGAGGACGAAATCAATTTAAAAGCTAAACCCCCGGAGGCAGCTTTAAAAACTAAACTAACCAATCCTTTTTTTTTTATTTATTTATTTATTTTTTTAACGGTGCAGCTCTTGCCATGCAAGGTAGTTGAAATGGAATGGATTGCTTGCAAATTGAAATTGCATGCTATTTTATTTTTTGAGCTATTTTGTAATATACTATAATATATAAACTTCATGTGCTTGTTGTCATTGAATTTGTCACTTTGTCAGCGTAGTATTATAAATTAAACAGTTATACTACACTGACATGACCGCAAGCACATGATTTTTTTTTTTTTAAATGACAGTACGCAATAAATATATTTATTGCATACTGCCATGTTTAAAAAATTCATGTGCTTGCTGTCATGTCAGTGTGTACTGTACTAACTATACTAAGCTGACAAAGTGACAAATTCAATGACAACAAGGGCATACATTTTATAGTATACTACAGAATAGCTCAAATAATAAATAGCATGCCATTCCATTTCAAATCATATTTAATCAGTTCAATTATATAAAAAAATGTTTTACAAGTCAGATGTACTGCAATGCAGACAGACAGACATTTAAATACTATACTGCATGGCAAGAGTGGCTTGTTTAACAAAGGCTAAGTAGTAAGTAATACATGTTGTTTGACTGCTATAGACAGAAAGATCATCATTTCAGTTTCAGTACTATAGTAAAATAAATAATACTACTAGTTGGATTGTTTCTTTCAGTTTATGTAAGGCAAAAGGCAATGCTCACCGGCGAATAATAGTAATGGTAGCCATCCAGGATGGACAGTGCCCACTCTTGTACTTGGGTATGCTATGTGCAGCCCCCAATGAAGCCATCTCTCGGGTCCCAGCATCGTCTCACAAGCACGAGTAGCGTCCGCAGGGAAGGTGCTAGCGTCTCAGCATGGAACGTGCTTACGAGTGTGGCGTCTTAACCGCGAGGAACATACACGCCGCCCACACAATGAGTGATATCACCTGCTGGTTCTCCCACCGCTACCGCACATGCGCGATTTTCGGCGCCATTATCGGCAAGAATTCTCTTTTGGCAAAATGACGAAAGGGCCATTTTCAGCCGCTATGTTTCGGCAGACGAAATTTCGGTGCATCCCTAGTGTTAATAGTTTATTTTTATCAATTAACGAAATTAAAAGGAACAGAAGAGAAATTCAAATCAAAATTTGGTGTGATCACCCTTTGGCTTCAAAACAGCATTGATTCTTCTAGGTACACTTGCACACAGTTTTTAAAAGGAACTTGGCATGTAGGTTGTTCCAAATATTTTGGAAAAATAACCACAGATTTTCTGTGGATGTAGGCTTCCTCAAATACTTCTGTCTCTTCATGTAATCCCAGACAGGCTCGATGATATTGAGATCGGGGCTCTGTGGGGGCCAAACTATCACTTCCAGGACTCCTTGTTCCTCTTTACGCTGAAGAGAGTTCTTAATGAGATTGGCTGTATGTTTGGATGTTTGGGGTAGTTGGGGTCCTGCTGAAGAAAAAAAATTGGGGACAATCACACACCTCCCTGATGGTATGGCATGATGGATAAGTATCTACCTGTATTTCTCAGCATTGAGGACACCATGAATCCTGACCAACTCCACTTAACGAAATGCAGCCCCAAACTTCACTGGAACCTCCACTATGCTTCACTGTTGCCTGCAGACACTCAGCCCTTCGGTGAACAAACTGTCTCTTGCTACAGCTAAATATTTAACATTTTGACGCATCAGTCCGGAGCACCTGCTGTCAATTTTTGGAACTACAGTTCCTGTGTTTTTTGTGCATAGTAGAGTTGCTTAGCCTTGTTTCTACATTTGAGATATGGCTTTTTGGCCACTCCTGGCCTGACTTCTCCAGAAAATAGATGGGTGTACCTGGGTTCCATTGGTTTCCACCAGTTCTGTGCTGATGGCACTGTTGGACATCCTCCGATGTCAAAGGGAAGTAAGACTGATGTGTCTCATTTGCTGCATTAAGTTATCTTGGTTTACTATTCGCAATGTTCAAAGAGCTTGAACAGCACATCTTGAAACATCAGTCTGCTTTGAAATCCTTGCCAGGGAGAGACCTTGCTGATGCAGTATAATTACTTTGTGTCCTGTTGCTGTGCTCAGTCCTATGTTGTATGACCTCTGATATGACAGTGTCTTCCACAACCTCACCTTAGAAGCAGAGTATGGCTGTTCCTTGCCCATTTATAAGCCTCCTACACAGCTGTTTCTGTTTATGACGGTTTTACAACCTACATATGAAATTGACAATCATTTGCACGGTATAATTGGTTAATCATAGCCCTTAAGCCTAAAATCCCTGACTTTGTGCAAGAGCACTGTTCGCCATACACTATATATATGTTAAATAAGTTAATAAAAGCTGCACCAATTTTAGTGAACACTCACTTTTACAATGCAAATAACGAAATAAATTATTAGTGCGCTAATATCAAACCTTAATATAATAATTCCGTGCTATAAAAAAATCAATAAATAAAAAAATCCATGTATAAAAAAACATTAATCAATACTCCATAATACGTGCACCATGTATATTATATATATATATATATATATATATATATATATCTCTATATCTATATCTATATCTATATCTATATATATAAAATCGGCCGAAGCCATTTTCGAATAACGAACATTCGGCCTTGAGAGCAAACAATAAAACCATCATGCAATAATCGATAAATCGTTCAGTGGACATAGATGAATCTTTTGTACTTTTTTTTTACATATACCTAGTGCAAACCATTTGGATGAGAAGCACATTACCTTTCAATTTATCGTTCGTTAGAAAACTAACTTCCAAACTTGTCCTTCGTTTTTTTGGCTCAAAAATGTCCCAACGATTATCGATTTTGTGCCCATTAACTGGGTGAAAAACGAACAAACTAGCCAAATGACTGAATTTCAGCCGATTTTTTTGTATTAGTATATGGTCAGAACTGATGCTGGTTTAAATACAAAGGGTAGTCACACCAAAAATTGATTTGATTTAGATTTCTCTTCTGCTTGCTCACTTTGCAAACTGATAAAAACAATAAAAATATATACTGTTGAAAGCACTCTTACTTTCCAGTATTTCGTCACACCTGCCTAAATCTTTTACACAGTACTGTGTGTATAATCGATATGGAAAATATGACTGATCATGCCAAAAAAACTCTTATTTTAAGGATAGTGATCAGACGAAGCCATTTCATATCACTTAGTTGTTTGGCTCCTTTTTAAATGTATGGAATATATAAAAAAAAAAAATTTACTCACCTAGGTGGATGCAGCATTGATCCAATGTTCATCTGTCCCCCGCCGCTCTGCACGGTGAGATGAAACATCACTGATCATGATCATTCGGTTCTCGGGGAAGCCAGGGACAGTCTGTCAGTCAGTGATATGGAGGGGGTTGGAGGGGGAGACTCAGCATATCGCTGAGAGGCTGAGCCAGGTGCCAGTCTTGGCTTCTGGGTGGATCTCGACCATATGGTCGGATCTTTTCAGAGCCTGGAGCAGATCTGTGATGTCAGCTGAGATTGGGCTTCAGCACGACAATGGCTGGGAAATCTGGGAGCTGTGATGTCATCCATAGGCTCCCATGTCCCAGCTGTGCTTGGCACTCCCTCCTCTCCTCTGCGGGTGCCACTGACTGACACACAGAGGCTTGATCACATAACTGGAGAAAGCTGAAAATAGACAAATAAACACATTTCTTTTTACACTGGTTAGTCAGCATAGACAGCATGAAAGGGGAGAGGACTAGTTAGTTAAGCAGGAACGCCACTTTAAGTGTCTACAAAAATCACTGAGCCCTGATTAAGGGGCCGTTAGCCCATGAAATATGTGAGCTATTTTAATTGATTTGGGTAGTTCAGTAGCCTAGTAGTTAGTACATAAGCCTTGCAGCACTAGGGTCCCTGGTTCAATACCAGACCAGGACACTACCTGCACAGAGTTGTAATGCTTTTCCTATGCGTGTGTGGGTTTCCTTTAACACTCCAAAAGACATGCTGGTAGATTAACTGTACATGTTTATGTATGTACAGTATCTCGCAAAAGTGAGAACATCCCTGACATTTTTGTAAATATTTTATTATATATTTTCATATGACAACACTGAAGAAATTACACTTTGCTACAATGTAAAGTAGTGAGTGTACAGCTTGTATAACAGTGTAAATTTGCTGTCCTCTCAAAATAACTCAACACACAGCCATTAATGTCTAAACCGCTGGCAACAAAAGTGAGTACACCCCTAAATGAAAATCTCCAAATTAGGCCCAAAGTGTCAATATTTTGTGTGGCCACCATTATTTTCCAGCACTGCCTTAACCCTGTTGGGCATGGAGTTCACCAGAGCTTCACAGGTTGCCACTGGAGTCCTCTTCCACTTCTCCATGATGACATCACGGATCTGGTGGAAGTTAGAGACCTTCCACTCCTCCACCTTCTGTTTAAGGATGCCCCACAGATGCTCAATAGGGTTTAGGTCTGGAGACATGCTTGGCCTGTCCATCACCTTTACACTCAGCGTCTTTAGCAGTGGTTGACTTGGAAGTGTGTTTGGGTCCTTATGTTGAAACACTGCCCTGCGACTAGGGGTGCAACGGATCGTCACCGATCTGTGATCCGAACGGGTCACCCCGCTCGGATCGGCACACGCCGCGATCCGCAGAGTGCTCTGCGGTCTCGACCTTAGGAAAGGCCATGGCTTAGACCTAGCTCCGAAGCGGCGGCCATCTTTCTACAACCAGGCCGTTTACAATGTGATTGCTCCGTCAAATGACGGAGCGATCACTTGTAAACAAAACGGCGTCATGTCATGGCGCAGGTTCCTCCCTCCTCTCTCTGTACCGATCTGTACAGTGGAGGGGAGAGATCGGTGTCAGCAGCGCTGTGGGCTAGATCGGTAGTGCCCACAGCGCTGCTCTGCGACAGCCATCCCTCCATACCCAGCCGATAACCAGCCATACCCTGCGATAACCAGCCATACCCTGCGATAACCCTACAATACCCAGTCATACCCTGCCATACCCAGCCATACCCTGCAATACCCAGCCATACCCAGCCATACCCTGCAATACCCAGCCAATATTACAGTGGGGAGATTGTGGATATTACAGTGGGGACTATATGGTGGTAGAATTTTCACAGGTTTTTGCAAATTCAATTATTTGCTGATCCGAAAAATGATCCAATCCGTGACTCTGATCCAAGGAATGATCCGATCCGTGAGTGTTTTGATCCGTTGCACCCCTACCTACGACCCAGTCTCCAAAGGAAGGGGATCTTGCTCTGCTTCAGTGTGTCACAGTAAATGTTGGTATTCATAGTTCCCTCAATAAGCTGTAGCTCCCCAATGTCGGCAGCACTCATACAGCCCAAGACCATGACACGCCCACCACCATGCTTGACTGTAGGCAAGACACACTTATCTTTGTACTCCTCATCTGGTTGTCGCCACACACGCATGACACCATCTGAAATAAAAATGAGTTTATCTTGGTCTCATCAGACCACAGGACATGGTTCCAGTAATCCATGTCCATAGTCTGCTTGTCTTCAGCAAACTGTTTGCGGGATTTCTTGTGCATCATCTTTAGAAGAGGCATCCTTCTGGGATGACAGCCATGCAGACCAATTTGATGCAGTGTGTGGCGTATGGTCTGAGCACTGACTGGCTGACATCCCACCCCTTCAACCTCTGCAGCATTCATACACCTATTTCCCAAAGACAATCTCTGGATATGATGCTTAGCATGTGCACTCAACTTCTTTGATCGATCATGGCGAGGCCTGTTCTGAGTGGACTCTCTCCTGTTAAACTGCTGTATGGTCTTGGTCACCATGCTGCAGCTCAGTTTCAGGGTCTTGGCAATCTTCTTATAGCCTAGGCCATCTTTATGTAGAGCGACAATTCTTTTTTTTCCGAACCTCAGAGAGCTCTTTGACATGAGGTGGCATGTTGAACTGCCAGTGACCAGTATGAGAGTGGGACACACCTGCTCCCCATTCACACCTGAGACCTTGAAACACTAACGAGTCACATGACGGGGGGTTGGGTTAAAATTGCTAAATTAGGTCCATTTTGGATATTTTCACTTAGGGGTGTACTCACTTCCGTTGTCAGCAGTTTAGACATTAATGGCTGTGTGTTGCGTTATTTTGAGGGGACAGCAAATTTACACTGTTATACAAGCTGTAAACTCACTACTTTACATTTTAGCAAAATGTCATTTCTTCAGTGTTGTCACATGAAAAGATATAATAAAATATTTACAAAAAGATGGAGGGGTGTACTAACTTTTTTGAGATACTGTATGTGAGATGGGGACCTTAGATTATAAGCCCCATGAAGGCAGGTACTGATGTACATGTACAGTATGTAAAGAGCTACATACATTTTTAGAGCCATATAAACACTTGTAGTAATAATAATAATAAGCAAAAGGTGAGAAAACATCAAAGCAACAAGAAGTACTTGGTCCGATAATGGATGCAGATGTTTGTCAGCCATGCCCTCTCACAGCTTTAAATATTTATTAAAAGCCTGAAAAAAAGCTCTGGTCTGCTGCACACAAGGAGCATCTCACAGCAGAGAGGGTCATATCCTAATTTTCTGGAGTGCTGCCTTTCTTACTCCAACAGCTCCACAGAAAAACGTTCCATGGTTTGGCTGGGAGATCTGAGAGCAGAGCCTCCGCACATCTGACTAAGCCAAAATTTTCTGTGCCAGCTCTGGCCTTGCTGCAGCTTGAAGTCTTCATAAAATATTAATGCTATTCATCAACATGGCCGAGTGGTGGGTCTCAAGGGCAAAGGGAGGCTCTTAGTAAATGTTTGCTCAGCGAAAGGATTTCTCCATCCCCTAAAAATTGATTATTTTCATGTTTTCTCTTTCTTTGACTTCGACCTACTTGCACGTAATAGGAACAATGCAGAACACTTAGTGATGCTGTACTAGTGATAAGGTACCATACGGTTCTTGCAGCTTAAAGTGAACCTGTACGAAAAGAAAGATGAGGATCGCCATTGCCGACCGTACTCTACAAATACTAGTTTGAATGCCTAATGATTTCACGGCGACTGACCACATCGTTACAACATTGTGCCTATAACTAATAATCCCATTCTAATAAATAGACCCTCTAAAAGCCAGCAACCTTTCCTAAAAAAAAAAAAAAAAAAAAAAAAAAAAAAAAAAAACACTAGACAGGAAGATCTGTCAAATATATTTCTTTAGAAGTAAAACAAGAACAGCTGATAGAAAAACCCTACATTTGAGATACAGAAATTCTTTATTCAAACATAAGCCAAGAATAATAAAAATCCCATCATAAACCAGCTCTTCCTGTGACCCTGCAACAAAGTGGAAGCTGAGGATGCAGTACATCAAGGATGAAAGTACAGAATGACTAAGTCATATAGAATGTGCACTGTAGGTTCAATAAGGATTGATGTCCTCACATGGTTCTAATAAGAACTACCAACTTAGCAGCTCTTGGCTGGGCCCCAAAACACGCATGAAAGTACGACGCATAGATTTGGATTCTGTCCGTTACTGGAGTTTGATGCCAATGACAAAGTCTACATGAGCATTCCCACTTTATTTTTAGACAGGATTTTGCAAACTAAGAAAGATTTTTATATAACTGCAAGTCTTTTATTGTGGGTTTGGGAGTCTTTTTTTTTTGTTTTTTTTGTTTTTTATGTATGCATGCAAGTTCTATGCTATAAAATAGCTGGTGGCCAACAAATTTTTGTTTCACAAACCTTTAGCTGAACTTGTGGTGACAGAGAAGTAGACTTTCATCCAGCAAAAAGATTGCAAGAGATATATGATTGCACACATTACCTGATTGAATGTATTTAAAGCGGTATTAAACCCAAAACCAAAAAAAATGAATATATTGCAAACTACGTCGATACAGGGCACTTTTACTACCTTCTTGCCCAGGCCAATTTTCAGCACTGCCGCATTTTGAATGACAACTGTGTGGTCATGCAACAGTGTAACCAAAGTAAAATGTTATAATTTTGTTCACACAACTAGAGCTTTCTTTTAGTGGTATTTAATCACCACTGGTGTTTTTTACCAAAAAAAAAAAAAAAGTTGCCAAAAATCTTGGTTTTCTTTGTTTCGGTTATAAAATTTTGCAAATAAATAATTGTTCGTCATAAATGTAGGTCAAAGTGTACTCTGCTACATTTCTTTGGTGAAAATAACTCAAATCATGTATATTATTTAGTCTGTAGGAAAGTTATACAGTCCACAAACTATGGTATATATCTGTGTTCTGATGTACTGACGGCCTATCTAATTTCTTGAGGCCCGAAAACACCAGGACAGTACAAATATCCCCCTCTTTGGAAAATAGACAGTGCAAGGTATCTAGTAAGAGGCATATTGAGTTTTTTTAAGTTGTAGTTTTTTTGTCATCATTTTTTAGGGAAATGAAGGGAAAAAAATAAAAAAATAAAAACACACAATCACAAATCTTTCTTTTTTTTTTTTTGTTTACCAGTGCAGTACAGCGTTATTTAAATGGTGTGGCGGTGATCAGGGACACTAACTGGTGATTTTTTTTTTTTTCCAATTTGTAATTTATATTAAAGGTTTTTTTTTTCATGATAGGTTTTCTTTAACACACTGTGACCAGGAAATAGAATGTTACCATAGTAACATTGTACTACTCTGCGGAAGTGATCAGGATTTTTTCTTCCCACATTATGATTGCTTATACCAGTGCATTATATTGCCTATAAGCAAGAATTTACTGAATGAAACTAATTCCGTTTGTTTTGATTAGCTGTGATTGGCCACAGCTAAATCACATGGTACAGATGGGCTGTGATTGGGCAGGTCTGTCCCATGTGATCACACTGACCAATCACAGCGAGCAACACAATTGTACACAATGAATGGCATGAAGCTATCCATTGTTTACAACTGACATGTGACCTGCTGTGATTGATCAGTTATTGGCTGTGTCCAGTAGATGCAGTCGGGAACAGATCACGCTGATGCACGGCCCAGATCTGATGGGAGGCCTTGTGACCTCCACCCGGATCGTAAAGAGGCCCGCCCAGCCGTCATTTTATTATAGGCTGAGCCGGAAGTGGTTAAAAATATGGTGACAGCATGAGTTTCCCTTTTTTAGACTTTTTTCCTTAATTTTTACCTGATGATCTGGCCAGTAACACATTTCCTGATTTTGGGTGTCCCCACTATGGATGGGGGAGCAATGAAGATACCTTTGGACAGCACCAATGTTGGATGCACTTGCAAATTTAGATGGTCTTGGCTAACAAATTTGATTCAAAGACCATCTAACACTTTCTAATTATTATTATAAAGGTTTTATATAGCGCCAACAGTTTGCACAATGCTTAACAAAATAAAGTTAGACATTACAGTTACATTACAATTTGGTACAAGAGGAATCAGAGGGTCCTGCTCATTAGAGCTTACAATCTAAAAATGGAGGGTCAATTGATACAAAAAAGGTAATAGCTGTGGGGGATGAGCTGATGAAGTAAGAAAAACAGTGTTAGTTAGAAGCAGGATTGGCTTCTTTAAAGAGAAGGGTTTTCAGGGATCGTCTAAGGATGGATAGATTAGGGGACAGTTGGACAGATTGGCGTAGGGAGTTCCAAAGGATGGGAGAATCGCTGGAGAAATCCTGGAGGCAAGCATGGGAGGAGGTGACAAGGGAGCTAGAGAGCAGGAGGTCTTGGGAGGACCTAAGAGAACAGCTTGGTTGGTATTTTGGGACTAGGTTAATGATGTAATGGAGTGGAAGCCATGGAGGGTTTGGCAGAGAGGGGTGGAGGACACTGAATGGTTGGCAAGGTGGATAAGTCTTGCAGCAGCATTCATTAAGGACTGAAGGGGGGATAGTCTATGTAAAGGTAATCCAATGAGGGGAGAGAGAGTTGCAGTAGTCAAGGTGAGAGATAACCAGGGAGTGAATTAGAAGCTTGGTGGCGTCATTAGTTAAAAAAGGGCCTATTCTGGAAATGTTGGGGAGGCTAAGGCAGCGTGATTTGGACAGGGATCGTATGTGGGCCTGAAAGGACAGTTCAGAGTATAAGGTTACCCCTAGCACCCTGGCATGTGGGGAAGGACTGATAGATGTGCCATTGATCTTGACCGAGAAGTCAGGGGAAGGGGCACGTGGGGGAGGAAATATTAAGAGCTTAGTTTTAGATTCAGTTTGAGGAAGTGGTTTGACATCCAGGCTGATATGTCTGTTAGTAGATCAGTAATGTGTGAGGAGACTGATGGGGCCAGCTGAGGGGCAGAGAGATAGATTTGGGTGTCATCAGCATATAAATGGTAGTGGAAGCCATGGGAAGCTATCAGCAGACCCAGAGAGGACATGTAGATCGAGAATAGTAGAGCTCCAAGGACAGAACCTTGGGGAACCCCAACAGTAAGAGGAGTTGGAGAGGAGGAAGTGGAGTTGTAAGTGACACTGAAGGTTGATGAGATAGGCAAGATTCGAACCAATGGAGAGTGCAGCCATGGAGACCAAGCAAATTTCATTTTTAGAAGGGGGGGGGGGGTGGTCAACTGTATCAAAGGCAGTGGAAAGGTCCAAGAGTAAGAGTATGGAATAATGACTGTTGCTTTTGGCTATTAGGAAGTTGTTTGTGAGTTTTAGGAGGGCAGTTTTTGTGGAGTGCTGTGGGCGAAATCCGGACTGAAGGGGATCAAGAAGGTTATTCTCAATGAGGTGGTCGCTCAGTCGGTTGTAAACGAACGTTCAAAGAGTTTGGAGGCAAAAGGGTGTAAAGAGATGGGTCTTAGGTTGTTAACATTGGTGGGGTCTAGTACGTTTTTTTGGTATGGGAGTGACTAGCGCATGTTTTAGAGGGTTGGGGAAGATGCCAGTAGAGACTGAGAGGTTGAGCATACGAGTTAAGGAGTGTAGGATAGCATCAGATGGTGACTGTAGTATTTGAGAAGGAAAAGGGTCCAGGGGGCAGGAGGTTAGGTGGGCGTTAAAAAAAAAAAAAAGATTATATATATAGTAGCTGGGTTAAAAGAGAGAAATATTGATTGTGCAGGGGACAAGGAGTGTGAAGTGAGGGAGATATCTGTAGAGCGGAGATCTCGAGACAAATTGTCTCAATCCTATTTTTGAAGTGATTAGCAATCTCCTGGGCAGTAAGTTAGTGGGTAGAGGTAATGGAGGACGAAGTAGACTGGTAAAGTTAGAAAAGAGTTGGAAGGGGACTGCGTGTGAATGGTGTTTTTGGAGGGCAGATTTATATTGGCTGAAATCTTGCTGTATCTTAGGTCTCACGCCACTGACGCTAAAGAGCGCAGTTAAGTTTTTTTGAGGCGTCTGGTATGGTCTGTCTGCCAGGGTTGAAGCGGTCAGGATCTGATTCTGAGTGTAGTGAGGGGGAGAAGGTATCCAGGCCCATGGCATGTTCGAGCAATATATCAATTCAGTGACAACTTTGTGCAGAAAAAAAAAAAAAAGTGTGTAACTTTCCCACAAAATATTAAATATTCCATGGGCTCAACATGCCTCTCAGCAAATAACTTGGGGTGTCTACTTTCCAAAATGGGTCATTTGGGGGATGGTTTGTGTCATCTTGGCATTTTATGGCCTTCAAAACGATGATAGGTAGTGAGGAGTAAAATAAAAAATCACTTGGGACAAAAAAATTGAATAGTCAATGGGCTCAACATGCCTCTCAGCCATTTCCTTCGGGTGTCTACTTTCCAAAATGAGGTAATTTGGGGGAGGGGGGCGGGGTTGTACTGCCCTGCCATTTTAACACCTCAAGAAATGCGAAAGGCATTCATAAACTAAAAGCTGTGTAAATTCCAGAAAATGTACTCTAGTTTGTAGACGCTATAACTTTTGCGCAAACCAATATATATACGCTTATTGACATTTTTTTTACCAAAGACATGTGGCTGAATACATTTTGGCCTAAATGCATGACTATAATTGAGTTTATTGGATTTTTCTTATAACAAAAAGTAGAAAATATATAGTTTTTTTTTTCAAAAGTTCGGTCTTTTTCCATTTATATCGTAAAAAAAAAAAAAAAAATTGCAGACGCAATCAAATACCATCAAAAGAAAAGAAAGCTCTATTCGTGCGGGGGGGAAATGATGCAAATTTTGTTTGTGTACAACATTGCATGACCGCGCAATTACCAGTTAAAGCAGCGCAGTGCCAAATTGTAAAAAGTCCTCTGGTCTTTAGGCAGCCAAATGGTCCCCTGTAGTCCCGAGCGTCCATCATCTTCCAGGTATCGCTGCGCTGGCCACTCACAGTGCCGGAGCAGCGATGACGTCACTCCCACGCATGCGCACGGGAGCAACCACTAACGGCATAACACCGTTAGCAGCGGCATGCTGCTAACAGCGGCGTGCAGGCGCACTATCACTGTCTACGGCTTAATCTAGGCTTACCTGTAGGTCAAAGTGGTTTGTAAGGGTTTACAACCACTTTAAGTGGTTAACAGGAATTCCAATTTGTTATCAGTTGGATGCCTAAGCATTTGTGCATTGTCAACTAGACAAATCAAACTTTTATTCACAGAGGATATTGCTGCATCAATTGCTGGTATATTCCACACCTTAGTAAAAAAAAAAAAAAAAAATTTCCCCATAGGATAAAATGTTAAAAACTTTTCAGGAGGGGGGGGGGGGGTGCTTATCTGGGTGATCTTACTCAGAATACATAAGCTTTTTTAGTAATGGCCAGGAAAGGCACGCAAGGCTTGCAGAGGCTTTAGTGAACCCAAACAGGAAGTGGGCTCTTTAACCAACTCCACTAAGGGTAGCTTAAATGTGGAACGGACCCAATTTCTCAGTATGTGAAGCTGAAGAAGGTCCTTCCCCACTTGATCCCACGGAAGAGGAATCATCAGCCTTTTCACGGTCCCCTGAGGGGGATTCATCTTCGGCCTCCCACAGTTCCTCCGTTTGAGGACCCTGGGTGGTAGAAGGGGGCCAAATATGTTTTCTTACACTGTGAGGATGCGATTAAAGCCGCTAATATTTCCTCTAAATCACTCATAACTGAGGAGAAGATCTGCTTAGTTATATAGACAGGGGCTGAAATGTCGGAAGCATTTGCAGCCCCTGATGGCTCACTCTGACCAGCCTCCTTAGTACAGGATGGTGTTGCAGAGGGAGGGTCCTTCGGACTTGAGGATGACCTCCTTGTGTCCTTGGTCCTTTGGTATCTGAACTACCTCCTCTGGTCATAGTGCTGAGCACAAATGCAGAGGCACCACCAAAAAATGTACCCACTGCTGAGCAATAGTGCAGCAACTGCCGCTCAAGTCCCGCCAACGCCATAAAGCCACGCCTTCTTCCACCGACAACCCACTGTGCCGCCCCCCCCCCCCCACCACCATCGTAATCAATTTCAAATTAGATTGTTTCCTACACCAGCGGGCTCCGATCCAGACCGGACCGCATGGAGGAGGACTGGGAAAGGAGGAGAGCTGCTGAAGGGAACCGCTATAATGCTGGTGGGAGCGGTGTGGTACATCACCGTTTAGCGCGGTGCTCCCTCTGCCTGGAGGAAGCTCCACGTGGGGGGACATTCCTAGGAGAAGAAAACCCCCCTTTCCCATGAATTTACCTGGAGCCTAGGCCGGAGGAAGCGTACAGCTTGAAACACAGAGGCGAGAATGACAAGCATGGTATGCATAGCATACTAGCTCATTATGAAATACTCACCTTAGATCGAAGTCCCCACAGCAGACACGGCACACTTCTCTGCCCGACGACATGTCTCCCGAATTTATTTCCAGGTATCGCGTGCTCCAGTGCTGTGATTGGCCGGAGCCGTGATGACGCCACTGCCGGTATGGCAGTCATGGGTTTAAATCAGGTGGTGAGGAGGCAACATATTGCCTCTTCACCAACTGTCAAACACACTAGGATTGCTTTTCAGATGAGCAGCAATGCTCGCTGCACTTGTGAATTAGCTCTTAGTTGCATTCAGCAGCGGCATTCTTAGGGCTTGCTCACATGTAAAGGTAGGGGGTACTAAAACCCTGTGGTTGAGTCGCGGTTTTACAGCCTCCAATAATCCCCACCCCCTTTAGCTGCTGAGGAACAGCCAAATGAGTACACATGCCACAGCAGGAATTAAGCACCTATGGTGGGTGCTACCGCCTGTCAATCGCGACCCATTCAAGTAAATGAGGAAACTTTGCAAGTGCCCCGCAACTGCATGTTTCTGCGGGGTCCAAGGGGTTAAAGCAAGGGGTGATAAAGCAACACAACGCTGTCTGCTTTAACATCTTGTTTGCTGTACTGGTTGCTGGGCACTTGCAGAGTGGTCCCCTTCACTTGAATGGGCCATGACAGGATGTATAACTATTGCTGCGACATGTGTACACCTCTGGCGACTGCAGCTAAAGGGGGTGTGTTTGGGGCGGGGGTGATAACACATCTTAACTATGCGGTTTTACCACCACCAAAACTGCAAATGTAAATGAACCCTTACTGTTTTGAACCCCCTCCAAGACTGCACTTTGCCAAAGACTTTAGACTTTACAAAGAATGCAACAATATATGTAAGGGTGCATTTAGGGCGGCTAAGATAGAACACGAAAGACACATAGCAAAAGAGTCATGACACATCACAGGAAGCACCCTCATGGCTAACAGAGGACAGAATTAGAAATAGACTTGGGAAACTTAACATTATTAAAATCACCGGGACCAGATGGCTTGCACTCGAGGGTACTTAGGGAACTTAGTCAAGTAATTGCCAGACCATTGTTCTTAATTTTTACTGACAGTCTACTGACTGGAATGGTACCAACTGGTTGGAGAAAAGCCAATGTAGCACCAATATTTAAAAAAGGGCCAAAATAAATCCCTGGGAATTACAGACCAGTTAGCATAACATCAATAGTTTGCAAGCTCTTGGAGGGGATGATAAGGGACTATATACAAGATTTTAGTCATGAAAACAGTAATCAGCATGGATTCATGAAGAATCGTTCTTGCCAAACCAATCTATTATCCTTCTATGAGGAGGTGAGCTGCCATCTAGATAAAGGAAGGCACATAGACGTGGTGTATCTGGATTTTGCAAAAGCATTTGACACAGTTCCCCATAAACGTTTACTGTATAAAGTAAGGTTTGTTGGCTTTGACCATAGGGTGAGTACATGGATTGCAAACTGGCTACAAGGGCTAGTTCAGAGGGTGGTGATAAAATGGGAATATTGAAGAAATGGATTCTGGACAGCCGCACTTTGATAAAAGCCTTTATTGTAATGAATAGTAAACGTTCATGTGACAACAGAAGCAGGACAAACAGCTGACGCATTTCACAACATCATTGTTGCTTAGTCATAGCTCAGAGGGTGGGGAGAAATAGTGAATACTCAGAATGGTCAGGGGTGGGAAGTGGGATCCCCCCAGGGTTCTGTGCTGGGACCAATCCTTAATTTGTTCATAAACGACCTAGAGGATGGGGTAAACTGCTCAATCTCTGTATTTGCGGACGACACTAAGCTAAACAGGGCAATGATTTCTCCGCAGGATGTGGAAACCTAGCAAGAAGATCTGAACAAATTAATGGGGTGAACAACTACATGGCAAATGAGGTTTAATGTAGAAAAAATGTAAAATAATGCACTTGGGTGGAAGAAATATGAACGCAATCTACTCACTAGGAGGAGAACCTCTGGGAGAATCTAGGATGGAAAATGACCTGGGGGTCCTAGTAGATGATAGGCTCAGCAATGGCATGCAATGCCAAGCTGCTGCCAACAAATAATATTGGCATGCATTAAAAAAAGAGGATTAAATCTAGGGATAAAGCAATAAATTCTCCCACTCTACAAGACTCTGGTCCGGTCTCACCTGGAGTATGCTGTCCAGTTCTGGGCACCAGTCCTCAGGAAGGATGTACTGAAAATAGGGCAACAAAGCTAATAAAGGGTCTGGAGGACACTAGTTACGAAAAAAGGTTGCAAGCACTGAACTTATTTTCTCTGGAGAAGAGACGCTTGAGGGGATAAGATTTCAACTTACAAATATCACAATAGGGACAAAAAACTTTTTTGCGGTAGGGAGTTTAATAAGACATGTGGCCACTCACTAAAATTAGAAGAAAAAAAGAGGTTTAACCTTAAACCGAGTAGAGGGTTCTTTACTGTAAGAGCGGCAAGGATGTGGAATCCCCTTCAACAGGTGGGGAGCATCGATAGTTTCAAAAACTATTAGATAAGCACCTGAACGACTGCAACATACAGGGTTATACAAAGTAATAATGACACAAAATCACGCACATAGGTTGGACTTGAAGGACCTGTGTCTTTTTTCAACCTCACCTACTATGTAAATATATAACTAGGTAACTTCTATTAATTATCTGCAGGTGTGGTGCACTTTCTAAAACCAAAACCCCTGCACTCAGAAAGTGCACCAAACCGGCACGATATAACAGAGTTCTATGGCTAAGTGCAGCAAATCCGCATGCACACTGCGATCTGAAGGGATGGCATACAAAGTAAAAAAATAAATAAAAATTAAATAACAGGAAACACACTCTGAGTAGATCACTTATAAGGGTTTAATGTAAATTCAAGACACTGGATCATCCGGGCTCCTCCCTCTAAAGTGTTTTAGTCCTGACGAGATTTTTCGTAGGCTACCCATAGACTCTAAACGAATTTAAATTCTCATTATGCTAGTGGTTCAACAACAGTACCCCTAGTCTACATATGAGACAGCCTAGCAACCCTATAGTATCCCTCTGACTTCTACTAATGATTGAGCTGAGTACATCCCCTCGACAAATCATTCATCATTCAAATACTCATTATCTCTTTTACCATCCTACTTGATGCTTTTCTGGGTCCCACAGATTGGCCAAAGTCTTACCTTTCATTTCTATGTGCTCATCGCTCTTCCTTTCTCTCCTTTTCAGACTTTTCTTGGTCTTTTTCCCCCTTTCTAGCTTCTCTCTTTTATACACCATTGTATTTTATCAGGCTATGCCAATATCTCTCTTTTCATAGGACACAGTAATTGGTGCCATATTGTTTGTGTTGTGTGAATAATTGATGTCCATTATCTGCATCACTCACTCTTATTGGTCAATTTCCTTCTATGTATCCACCTCATCTAGTTCCCTTCAGTGGTACAACCTACCCGCTAAGATTTTATGTTATCCATGTGACCTATTTTTGGCAGTGGCTTTGATTTCTGATTTTCGATATATGCTTTATGTACTTCTTTCTATATAATATTTAAAACAATCAAAATATTTTCACCTGTACAATTTTCCTTTATATTTATCAATACCATGTAATATGAGGTCAAACGTTATGACGTTATTTCGTTACGACGGGACTACGTTCAGGCTAGTAGCCAATAGCTTTGGTGTAGGAATTTGATCTGAGCATGCGTGGCACTTTGTCCGATCAAAATTCTCTACACATGATCGGAGTATGTCCGATCGGACCAGTTTGTCGGAAAATATTTCCAACAAGTTGGAAAATTGGGTCCGACGGATATTCCGACAGAAACAGTCCGATGCAGACCACACACAGTCGGATTATCCGACAAAACGGTCCAATAGGACACATTCCGTCGGAATCTCCGACCGTGTGTACAAGGGCTAAGTGTAATTGCCCTGTGCATTGTGGTGTGTTGCATAAAGTAGTGCAGGTGCAATTTTTGTGTGTTGAGGAGCACCAAAGACCTTAATGCAATGTGTGCAAGTATGGTGTTAACAAGTCTTTAAATTAACCTCGAAGAGAGTGCATGCCAAATAAATGATTTTGATCTGTTGCACATCCATTACTTTCCAAAGTGTTTCAAACCGAAAACTTTTATTCTGCTTTGTTAGATCCTTTTAATAAAACAGTATTTTATTTTGGCAGAATGTGGGGGCTTTTCAATGAGTCACACAGCCCAGTGAGGTCTGACAGATGATTGATGCTTCCTCCCACACCATTCTACTGTAATTTGCACTTCAAGGCACACAGCCATGAACAATTCCTCGTCTTATTGGCTTTCAAGTACCTTATAAAGCAAAAACTTTTAATAATCTAACAGCAGTAAAAATGAAATATTCCCGATTATAAATAGAGAAATAAAACATGTTAATACTTAACTTTTGGTTATTTATAAATGATCTGACCAATGAATGTTTTTTGTCTGCCGTGCCTGAGGATCTAGGGCTGTGGGTTTACATCTAACCTGTGGTGGGTCCTTTAGCACCCAAGATGTAAAGAACAAAATGCTCCACCACTTTTCAAATCTTGCCACCTCAACCTCTGCAACATCTCAAAAATACGGCCCTTCCTAACCACTGACACCACAAAGCTCCTAGTTGACTCCCTGGTCATCTCCCGCCTCGACTACTGCAACTCCCTCCTCACGGGATTACCTTTACATAGACCACCCATCCTTCATGAAAGCTGCTGCCAGACTCTTACACCTTACCAACCGCTCAGCGTCTGCTACATCATTCTGTCAATCCCTCCACTGGCTGCCACTTACCCAACGAATTAAATTCAAAGTTCTACCAACAACTTACAAAGCTCCCAGCTACATTACTAACCTAGTCTCAAAATACCAACCTACTAGTTTCCTTTGTTTCTCCCAAGACCTCCTGCTCTCCATTTCCTTTGTCACCTCCTCCCATGCTCACCTCCAGGATTTTTCCTGAGCCTCTCCTAGCCTATGAAACTCCCTACCCCAACCTGTCTATCTCCTACTCCGCTTGCTTTTAGATGATCCCTTTTCTTCACCGAAGCTTATTCTGCCTTCACCTAACAACTGTACTTTTACTTTCTCCAGATCATCCCCCACAGTTATCTTTTGTATCACTTGACCCTCCCTCCTAGATTGTAAGCTCTAATGAGCAGGGCCCTCTAATTCTGCCTGTATTGTAACTGTACTGTCTGCCCCAAGTTGTAAAGTGCTGTGAAAACTGTTGGCGCTATATAAATCATGTATAATAATATACATTACCCTGCACCATTCCCTATTATTTACTCACTGTAAACATGAATAAGCCCTCACAAATTGTGTGTGTGAGCATAGGGATTCAGTGTCTGGCTAGCTAGCAGATGTCCAAGGGCCATGTAGCCATGGGCCTGATGTATCAACATGTTCTTACACATTTACGCTTCCCTTTGCACCCAGTGCATTTGGGTGAGTGAACTGATATCCAGTGATGTAAGTAACTCCGTTAAAATAAACGGAGTTACTTAACGTAGTTACTTTAGAGGGCAACGAGTAATCTAACCGATTACTCTTCCCCTCATGGTAACGCCGCTCCCATTACTTGGGCGTCGTTACCGTAATTACGTCTACCGCCCGGGACCAGGTAGATGGGACTAGAGAAGGAAGTGAATGTTGCCGCCTCCATCGGCGAGATTGACACCTCGCGATCCCCGTCGCCTGGTATGGATTTAAAGAGGAAGTAAACCCTAATGGGTTTACTTCCTCTTTGATTCCCTGCAAAGGTAAAGCATAATGGACTACTATGCATCGCATAGTAGTCCATTATGTGTCACTTACCTGACACAGGAGCCAGTGAAGTCACCGCTGTCCCCTGTAGTCTGGAGCATCCATCTTCTCAGGGGGTCTCGCTGCTCCGCCACTGTCATTCGACAGAGCCGCGATGACGTCACTCCCGCGCATGCGCATGGGAGCCGCCACCCGCGGTATATCGCCGTTGACAGTGGCACACTCAGTGTGCCTGCACGCCGCTGTCTATGGCGCATGCGCCGTAGACAGCGGTGCCTTTCTTTTGGCAAATATCTCCTAAACCGTGTAGGTTTAGGAGATATTTCTTGGACCTACAGGTAAGCCTTAATCTAGACTTACCTGTAGGTCAAAGTGGTTTGTAAATGTTTAAAGGAGAAACCCTACGCCGAAAAAAGTCCATAGCAGACCCTTATCCGAGCACTTAGCACGGCCGGCCAGGAAAGAGGGTGGGGACGAGCGAGCGTCCCCCCCCCTCCTAAACCGTACCAGGCCACATGCCCTCAATGTGGGGGGGTGCTTTGGGGAAGGGGGGGCCTGGGGCCCCCCACCCCAAAGTACCTTGTCGCCATGTTGATGACATGTTGCTGATATCACATGACTAAGCTGTCTAAGCTCATGTTTTGTTACTTCCTTTACAGCCCTGCAAGAAGATCCAGCACTTTTCTTGGTGTAAACTGCACGCAAGTTGGGTGCAGGACAATATTGTGGGACAAGGGGGTTGTAGTGGGCGCAGACACTAGGGAGGGAAGCTGCAAAATTATGTGTGGTGTCCATTATATATAATGTAGCTTAAAGTTGAAGCACTAAATAAGTGCATGTGCTAGACCTACAGTCTACTTCTCTTAAGCCTCTGCAAAGTGCCACAAACACCTGTTAAAGCTGATCTTCACTGCATCTGAGCACCACAAACCAAAAACACCAAATTTTATTCATTTTTAAATATTTAAAGCAAACTCGCCCATCCATGCCCCTAAGCTTTATTTTGTTGAGAAACTACTTTGAAAAAACACCCCCTAGCATTTCTGGCTGTGGCCATCTTGAGTAAGGGCAGATTTGTGCAGCATTTACTTCCAGGAATCCATCTGCCCTTAGCTTGAAAATGCATGCAGGGGAGTCTGCTTAGCTGAGAAACCTACCCTCCTCTACTCCCCTCTTGAAGACTCCTGGGATGTATGACATCAATTGCTAAGGCAAGAAACCAGAAAGTAACTAAATGTTTAAAAAAAAAAGTTTAAAACAAGTTAATATGTTATACTTTCCTATCTATTTACTAATGCTAGCAGCATGAGAATTAAAAATAATCAATGAGTGGGAGAGCAAATCCCACCTAATGCAGCGTCCTTTAATGGGGTGGCATTGATGCTGCATGTTCCTGCCGCTTACACTACAGTAGGATGAAAAAAATGTTTCAGGGGGTGTGGCTACTAGGATTGTCACTGCTGTCTGAAGCTAGACTGTCAGCACCTGGCCACACCTAGTCCTTATTTACAAAAGGCAAATTCACTTTGCACTACAAGTGCAAAGTGCACTTGGAAGTGCAGTCACTATAAATCGGAGGGGTAGATTTGAAATGAGTGGAAGCTCTGCTGATTTTATCATCCAATCATGTGCAAGCTAAAATGCTGTTTTTTTTATTTTCCTTGCATGTCCCCCTTGGATCTACAGTGACTGCACTTCCAAGTGCACTTTGCACTTGTAGTTTGTGCTTGTAGTGCAAAGTGGATTTGTCTTTAGTAAATAACCCCCATTGCCTCTGTTACTAAAACCCTCCCACTGTGAGCTGCAGTGCCTGGGAAGTATGCGAGACACATGGAGGAAAGAGGATTTGGCTCAGTCAGGAAGGCTAAAGAAAGATTTTTTTCTTTATTTTAGTAACTGGATTTGGTACTGTCATACGGCAGTCTTTGAACTTCAGGAATATCTATGACAGATACAACTGCCAAGTATCAAGCCCCACATGAAATATCAATACAGGCTGGAATGCCTCTTTAAAACTCTTAAAAATTATTTATGTGGCATTGTCAAGTTTAACAATCCCCATTCCTTCATTGCTGGGATAGCTATTCTGCTCAGAAATAATCATAGTGGTAACAGAAAGACATTAAAGATGACTTGATAGTTTACAGGATCTGAAGACAGACTCAACATCCTTCCACCACCCCCATGAGGCTTCTGTAATCGACTCGGTTATAACCTCTTCCTAATCCAAACAGTATACATATCTATGGTGCAAGAAAGCAATATTGCTCATTGAAACAGCAGAGAGTTATTTAAACTCTTTAAACATATTCCTGTTTACATAATTACTACATTATGTGATGGGATGGACTGGCGCAGTCAGTTATCATTTTAGGATTAGTTATCAAAAAGAAATTTAAAAAAGAAAAAAAGAAAAAAGAAAATTTTTTGGAAATGAATATGTGTTTCTGTGCACACCTTGTATTTTTAATCTAGAGTAACCCTGATGTATTCTACCAGGAGATCTGCAAAAGGACAAGGTTAACATTCATCATCTGGTAGGCGGTGAGGTAAAACCTCACTCTCTTGGAGAGCTACTGATGTCCCTGCTTGGAACTACAGTTAGTAATGTAGGGGAGCAGGCAGAAGCACAGGGCCCGACACACCCCAAAGTGTCAGATAGTAATGGCACCTGTAGCTCTGGAAAAGAACCAAGTGTTTCCCTTGCCAACGGCCACCACAATGAAAAGTAAAAACTGAATAACACAGGAAGGGGACAATATTCAGTGATGTTAAAACAACCTGCAACAGGGACATAACCTACCTCCAACGAAGTATGTCCAGCTGGCTTCTGCATAGTGTAGTTTTCTTCTCCACACAATGCTGATATTTTGGTGCTGTGGGAGCCAAAATCAGCCACTGCGTGTGTCAGTGTTGTGCAACCCATCTGATCCTTTCTAGCTACCTCCTCCATTGTGTCCAATCACTGAAAACTTTGCATTCTGAGAAAAATAGCCTGGCGGGCGGTGAAAACTGACAGGTGATACTGCCAGACCTTTGATTCCCTGGCCCCTGGACATTCACACATGGGCATTCTAACTATTGGATAATCTACCACAAGCTCCACAAGCTCAGTACTTGGATACACCTTTTCTACTCTTGTCCCATGATATGTTGATACACCTATCTGTCCTATTGGGCTAATAAATATCCAGTCTCCTACTGCCCCCGCGGTGTTCCGCCAAGGTGATGGCCACAGGTACCTCTATGCCCGCCCCCAGGCTATCATTTTGCACATCTTATGCAGACAACCCAACTTGCAAAAACTCATTTCAGGGAGGCGACACTTCGCGCTGGCGCCGACCCCCCAACGAAATGCAGCCTTACCAGTGCCATCTAAATGCAGCCCATCATTGGCCAAACGGGCTATCTCATCAGTGCAGCACACCAATGTCCATCAGTGCCCACCAATGCAGCCCATCAGTGCAGCCCATCAGTGTAGCCTATCAGAATCCATCAGTGTCATCCAGTGCAGCTCATCAGTGTCCATCAAAGCCACATGATCAGTGCAGCCCATCAGTGTCCTTCAGTGCAGCCCATCAGGGTCCATCAGTGCCACCTCATCAGTGTCCACCAGTGGAGCGCTCCCAGCTCTGTCTCGCCCCCTTCCCTGGCCCCAGACAGAAGACAGAGCAGCTTGAGTGGCCGAATGGAGTATGGCCATGACTGCTCTGTCTTCTGTCTGTGGCAGAGCAACAGGCCCAGTCGGGTGTCCAGGAGCCTGCAGCCAAATGTGGGAGACTTGGGATGTCTGTTTATGGTTCACCAGAGTGATTGTTGCTCTATCCTGCAATATTGGGTCCTGAAGAAGCTGAGGATTGGAGAAACGTTGACCTAGCAGATCTGGCACTAGATGGTCTTTTTTAAACCTAGGTCAGGTTTGCAGTTGCCAATTCTGGTCCCAACAGTGGCAGAAGATCAGCGCTGTGGGGGAGAACCCAGTGACTGTAGGTAGAAGATTTATATACTAAGCAGCAACAAGACATGAAATGCACTTCATTTGAGGTAATTATTCATGTGGTGCTGCATAACAAAAAAATTTAAACCTCCGCTTTAAATTAGGCATTTACATTTCAGAATAGAAACATCTAGGTGCCTCCATGTAGGGTATGAGCACCTGTCGAGCACTTCAGAAGCCCAGAAATTGGATGAGCTCTGACATGGCCCCCAACTTCCTTGGTCACCAACTCTACCAGTCTTGAACTTCAACATTGCTTAGTGAGGTTGCCCATCACAGTGTTGGAGCAACTGGGGCAACTGATCATTCCACGAAGGGATTGTTCCCAGCATCCTCAAACAAGGCATCATCAAACCTCTACTCAACAAATCGAACCTGGACCCTCAGGACTCAAACAACCGTAGGCCAATTACAAGTCTCAACACCATTTTGAAGATCATGGAGAAAGCAGTAGTACATCAGCTACAACTCCACCTGGATACTCACAAACTCCTGGACCCGCTGCAATCAGGCTTCCACCCTGGTCATGGAACAAACAGCACTCCTGTAGATTTGGGATGACGCCCTCGAAGCAGCAGATGACGGAGAGCCCTGTCTCCTCGTACTGTTAGACCTAAGCGCAGCATTTGATACAGTAGACCACAATACTCTACTCGTCCGCCTCACAGAAGTAGCCGGAGTCCAAGACGCAGATATCCAATGGTTCGCGTCCTTCCTAGGAAATCGTTCACAGACAGTGAATCTAGGAAAATTCCTCTCTGAATCTCGGGCAGTCACCAGCGGAGTCCCTCAAGGATCTCCTTTGTCACCCGTTCTCTTCAACATTTACATCCGCCCAATCCTCCAAATCATCAGATGCTCAGACCTTAGCTTTCACTCTTACGCTGACGACACGCAACTTTATTTCCGTATCAAAAGAACCAACAACAACTTGAAAACTGCCTCAAATCAATAGAGGACTGGATGACCACTAACTCCCTCCAACACAACGAGTCAAAGACAGAGCTTCTTATCCTACACCCAAATCATAATCCCGTAACCAAAACCTCCTGGTCTCCACATACCGTCTTTGGGCAGACCATCTCCCCGAAGACCAAGGCTAAGAGTCTCAGGGTTATTTTAGACGCACAAATGTCAATGGATGCACAAATAGGAGCAGTAGTCAGTGGATCTCACCATCTGCTCTGCATGCTTCACAGACTCATCCCATTTATCCCAAAGAAAGACAAAGCATTGGTAGCAGGAACAATCATTAATTTGCGACTGGACTACGCAAACTCACTTTACATAGGGTTACCGCAATATCAAATTGCTCGATTACAACTGATCCAAAACACGACGGCAAGGCTGATAACAGGAAAAAAAACCCTGGGAATCCATCTCTCCTTCCCTGAGGAGCTTACATTGGTTAACTGTAAAAAAAATCGGATCACATGCAAGACCCTCTGCCTCACCCACAAATGCGTGCATAGAAAAGCTCTTCAATACCTAATGGAGAAAATAAATCATTACACACCAAACCGCAGTCTTCGATCAGCCAACAAAAACCTCCTCCTCGTGCCCAAAGCCCAGTATAAATCCAAGGGGGATCAGAGATTCGCTGTCCAAGGTCCCCGGCTATGGAATGCTCTACCAATCAACATCCGCCTGGAAGAAAATCCCCTGGCTTTTAGGAAAAAACTCAAGACCTTCCTTTTCTAGCTGATGATCAAAGCTTGTCACAACTCCCTGAGGCGATTCAGTTCGCATTGTGCGCTATACAAATATTTCATTCATTCATTCAGGAGGAGAGGTAGGGCAAGCAGTCGGCATCATAGCAACCAATGATTCCCAGCCCAATTCAGGTGTCGTCCAAGAGATTCCCTGGTCGAAAGTGAATGTAAACAAAAGGGCTAGGCATATTGGCCGATGTCATTATCCAAATGTGGTGGACCTGATGGGGAATACGGAAAAAAAAGAAAAAAAAATAATCAGCCGCACCAGAATTAGCTTTTCTTAATAAATCAGAGAGTTGACTGCATTTACTAATGTCTCCAACCCTTCTTGATGCGTTTCACCACTCTTAGATTGCTCACAAGCATAGGGGAAGTCCCTGCAAATAAAGATAATTAGAGTGCTGCTTATTTTTTTCCTATTTTTCAGTGAGGAGTGGAGACAACTGTGATGGCTGGCACCCAGGTTGTCCATGTGAAGGAGAGGCCAATCTTGAGCAGAGCTTTGGATCTGCGTGTGTCTCGGGCCTGTTGGGAAGCTAGTCTTGGATTTCCTTATGAGGCGCCACCTACCCAACTCCATACTTGCCTATTGTTTGTGCTGTCAAAAAAAGAGCAAGCTGGAGCTGATAGGGAACCAATCTCTCAGTTCCACATCAGGCTCCATCAACAAATCAGAAAACTTGTCAGCAATGCACCTGTCTGTGTGAAGGGTGCAGTGGCCAGGAAGAAGCTTAGTAATGTGCAGGTCTCCTTCCCTGCCAGACCGGGCTGTACTGTGTGAGTGGCAGCTGTGTATATTTCAGGACTGTATAGACAGAAATACAAATCCTTGACAGGTAAAAAAAGCTTTCAAATATGTATTTTCTCCTGTGTATTAAAGCGGTTGTAAACATGCTTACATAGTAGGTGAGGTTGAAAAAAGTCACAAGGCCATCAAGTCCAACCTATGTGTGCGATTATATGTCAGTATTACATTGTATATCCCTGAATGTTGCAGTCATTCATGTGCTTATCTAATGCCCTGTACACACGGTCAGACATTCCGACGACAAAATACGTCAGATTTTTTCTGACGGATTTTGTCCCAAACTTGTCTAGCATACACACAAAGTTGTCGAAAAATCTGATTGTTGAGAACGCGGTGTCGTACAACACGTACGACGGGACTATAAAGAGGGCAGCAGCCAATAGCTTTTGTCTCGTAATTTATTCTGAGCATGCGTGGCACTTTGTCTGTCAGAGTTGTCTACACACAATCGGAATTTAAACAAATCGGATTTTGTTGTCGGAATATTTTAGATCCTTCTCTCAAACTTTGTGTGGAAATTCCGAATAAAAAGTCAGATGGAGCCCACACACGATCAGAATCAGATTTTCCAACAACAAGATCCGATCGCACATTTTCCGTCGGAAAGTCAGATCGTGTGTACAGGGCATTCTAGTTTTTTTCAAACAGTCGATGCCCCCCGCTGAGACCACAGCTCTATGTTTACATTTAGTGATCGGCTTTGAAAGGATCACAGCCGATCACGTGGAAAAACATCCTCCGGCCAATGGCTGTTTACCAGCATCGGTGACGAGCAGTGTTCCTGGGAACACGCCACCACCGACGCTCACACGCATGCGCCGTGCAAAGTGGGGCCGTACTATCTGTGATCGGCCATGACTTGATCACGGCCGATCACGTGGAAAGCAGCCATACCCAATGGCTGCTCACCCCCCTCGGTGGCGAGCGGTTTCTCCGCGACAAGCTGCCACCAAAGGTACAGGGCTACGTGCACACATGCCCTGTTTAAATGGATGGACATCATATAACGCCTGCTCAGAACAAGAGCACTCTCCACCTGGCCATCATATGATGGTCAGCGGGCGGCAAGCGGTTAAAAATAACAAACATGCTATACTTACCTATTCTGCGCAGGTTTTGCACAGATCAGCCCCAATCCTCCTCTTCTCGGGTCCCTTGCAGACACTTCTGGCTCCTCCCCCCCCCCCTCGCTGAATACTTGCTATGGGGGCACCCGAGCCAAGCTGCTGCTCTGTGTGTCCATTCAGACGCAGAACCCGGTTTTCAGCCTGCCCCCACTCTCTCCTTATTGGCTCACTGACAGACTGAAAGTAGCAGGCGCCAATTGGCCCATGCTGCCATCTCAGCCAATGGACTGCTGTACACTTTAAGATAAAAAATCTTCTGTGATTTTAAAGGCAGAAGGTTTCTTTTATCTTAACTACTTCAGCCTCATAAGATTTGGCTGCTCAAGGACCAGGCCATTTTTTATGATACAGCACTGCGTCGCTTTAAATGACAATTGCACCTCGTGCGATGCCAAACAAAATTGACATCCTTTTTTCCCACAAAAAGAGCTTTCTTTTGGTGGTATTTGATCACCTCTGCGGTTTTTATTTTCTGCGTTATAAACAAAAGAAGAGCGCCAATTTTGAAAAAAAACACAAAATATTACTTTTTGAAATAATAAATATCCCAAATTTTTTTCCCCCAAAAAAAAACCACACACACAGATCCCGATTCCCGCTCTGTCACGAATGATCGCGGGTGCTCGGTGGGCACACGCATTGGCTCTGGGCACGTGCCCCTAGTGGCCAAAAGGCGAAGCGACGTGCCATTCTGCCACAGTAAAACTGCGTGGCTGGTCGGCAAGTAGTTAATGCATTTTATGCATTAAGATAAAAAGCCTTCTGTGTGCAGCAGCTCCCCTCTGCCCCCCCCCCCCAATATTTGCCTGAAACTTGGCCTCCGGGACTCCTCCCCTCCCCCCCCCCCCCCGATTGGCTGAGACATAGCAGCTGCCCCATTGGCTCCCACTGCTGACAATCAAACTCAGTTTGCCAATCAGAAGAGAGAGAGGGATGGGGCCATACCACAGCTTCATGTCTGAATGGATACATGGAGCTGCAGCTCTGCTCGGGTGCCCCCATAGCAAGCTGCTTGACGAGGGGGGTACTCAACAGGAGGGAGGGGCCAGGAGCTCCAGCCAGGGACCTGATAAGAGGGAGGATTAGGGCTGCCCTGTGCAAAACCACTACACAGGGCAGGCAAGTATAACATGGTTTGTTATTTTAACCACTTCAATACCAGGCACTTTCACCCCTTCCTGTCCGGACAATTTTGAGCTTTCAGTGCTGTCGCATTTTGAATGACAATTGCGCGGTCATACAACACTATACCCAAACTAAATATTTTATAATTTTCTTCCCACAAATAGAGCTTTCTTTTGGTGGCATTTGATCACCTCTGCTATTTCTTCCTAAACAAACTAAAAAAGACCGACATTTCTGAAAAAAAACAAAAAAAAAAACAAAGTTCTTCTTTCCTGTTCTAAAATTTAGTTTTCTCCTTTACTGATGGGCACTGATATGTAGAATTGATGGGCACCGATAGGCAGCACTAATGGGCACCACTGATTGGGCAGGTATTGACAGTTATTAATGCTGGGCACTGATTGACACTGTCTGGCACTGCGGTGGACTCCGATTGGTACTGTGGTGGGCACTGGCAGACTTTATTATTTGGGCACTGATTGGCAGCTGATTGGCACATCTGATAGGGCTGTGCTGATAATTATCAGCACAGACACCCTCCTCTGACAGGGAGAGACGCCGATCGTCTCTCGCTGTCAGTGCAAACCGAAGAATGCTGTTTACCGGCTCTTCCTGTTTCTCGCGATGATCAGCTGTGATTGGTCACAGCTGATCACATGGTATCACAATCAGAGATGCGGCGTGTCAGACTGACATGCCGCGATCGTCGTGCTGCGTGCCCACGCAGGCGCGCACCGGCATGATGTCCAGCAGGATAACAGAACCACTTCCTGGCCATCATTCTGTATTAGGCCGGGTGGGAAGCGGTTAATTAAAAGAATGCATTAGGATAAAAAATTTTAAAAAAAACACAACTTCTGACTTTAGAACCACTCCGGTTTAGGTTGCCATCAACAATAGTTTATATGTTTTTTGTAAATGAAAAGGCTAAATACCTTTTCTATACCGCTGCTGTGCTGTCACACGACCTCCCTGCACTAGTCTTCCCTGATCTATGGAGAGAAGCAGGAGGGGCCAAGATTCCCCAGTGATGTCAGCTGGGCAGCGCAGGGGGATCATGTGACCGCACAGTGGCGGTATGGGAAAAGGTATTTAACCTTTTCATTTAAAATAAAAATCACAATCACTATTGTTGATGCCAGCCTAAACTGGAGGGAGTACATGTATTTATGCTGCATACTGCAGCTGACAGTGCGGAAGGGGCAGAGGGAAGAGACTGTCAGAGCTTGTCAGAAAATAGCAGAGGGGTGATGGAGGCAGAAAACTGACTGCGGTAATCATGGATCAACAGCTATGATTACCGTGGTCAGCACAGAGAGGGGAACACAGGAATTGGCAGGATTAACCACATATTTTACAAGATAGGAAGGGAAAAAATGACATAGCACAAGCTCTGTGCTATAACAGCATAAAGTAGTGTAGCGCTTCTATGGTGATAAGTGTAATCAACATATATTAAAAAGGTAATCATATAACAAAAATCATATGAATAATATAAATGGGTGAAATAAAGTCCAATTGAAATGAGCACAAGTTTCCACAATGCAGCTGGCACGAGGATGGCCAAACCGCCTCAAAGTAAGAAGAAGATCCCACTAAACGAATGTGTCCATGTAAATCAGCTTGTCTGTAAACATCAAGGAAAGTAGATAAATACTTCTTACCAACTCTGTTGGACTCACACAGTCGTATGACAGTTGAGTCTGTAAAGCTTGAGGTCTCAATCTGGGACCAAGGGGTGGATCGAGGAAGGTCCGTCGAACTGGTGGGGAAACTCCGAACGGCTGTATGCCCGATGATGTATTTCACAGGTGGAACATCAGGATAGTTTATAATCCAGCTCAGACGCGGCCCATTACACAACTTTGTTTGTTTTTGGTGTTGGCTGCTGCTTTGGCTGTTTTGGCTGCTTTTTTGTGTACATCTGAATATAGCGCTGTGTTTTCCCCCCATTTCTACTATAACAGCATGCCTTAAAGAAACAGGATGATATTTTTGTTATTTTTTTTTAGGGTTACAACCACTTTAAGGGGGCACAGAATTCAGCTAACTGGGTTATACTGCCACCTACAGAAATATTTGGTGGCAGTATGACCCATTCATCTCAGAACAACTGAATTGTGTGTCCCTTAATGAATGATTAATAAAAGGTGGCCTTCCACTCTAAAGCTGGCTAGTACACAATGCTCCTCAAATGAAAATTTCTGAACACAATTCTACTAGTGTATGGCCAGCTTAACTCCTTGAAGCATCCAATAAAAAAGGCAGATAACACAGGCAGGGGCTGCTCAGTCTACCTGAATAGATCCTCCAGCTGGTGTCTGATCTCTCCAGCAGGGACGGGTCTGGAAGGGGTTCCTGTTAATTACTAGCAGGTGATGCAAGCCGCAGGCCCCAGCGGGAGAACATGGCACTGAGCTGCCTGACACAGCACTGCATCCTCATTCTTTAATTAAACGCTCATTAACTCGGCATCCTCTAAGGTTTTATCTGTAGAAGGCGAACGCTGTAACACATTCTGTTATCTGACGGCAGTTTCTCGCTCTGCTGAAAAGAACTAACCAGGAAATATGGAGCAGCTCAGCTCTAGAGAATCTACAACAGGAGCGTTTCCCTACTCGCATTTCTCTGATAAGTTTGTTTCCAGCAAATGCAGTGTAAGGCTCCATGCACACATGCTTAAAAGGCTAAGTTCAATTTTTTTTTTCTAAATTCCTCTATGTACCAATATAGCATTTATGTACATCTTTTGCAAAAATTAAACAGCTTTCCATTAAATTCTACACTGGCTTACCTAATTCTCTTCATAGCTGTTTAAACACACTACTCAATTACTTCTGCCTTACTTCCTGGTCAGACTTTAGGTCATGGCACAGGAAGCCGTTGACCAGATGATCTCATTAGCACAGGGCTTGACAAATTTGCTTGGAATCTAGGAGCCAGCTAAAAAAATTAGGAGCCAGGTTTTTTTTTTTCACGATCGACAACACCCCCCCCCCCCCCCTACCCTGCGCTCTGGTGGCTTTCGGTAACAGTGGAGGCGATCCAGACCTGTCCCTGGCCTGACATGGAAACCAGTCAGGGGAAAATGGCCCCCCACCCGTCTCCAAGTCATTGCAGAGCGGAAGCGACATCAAATCACCCCGTCCCGCCGAGCTCGCATGCAGAAGCAAATGCATACATGAGTAGCGCCTGCACATGAAAACGGTGTTCAAACCACACATGTGAGGTATTGGCGCAATCGGTAGAGCGAGAGCAATAATTCTAGCCCTAGACCTCCTCTGTAACTCAAAACATGCAACCGGTAGAATTGTTTTAAACATCGCCTATGGAGATTTTAAAGAGTAAAAGTTTGTTGCCATTCCACAGGTGGGCACAATTTTGAAGCGTGACATGTTGGGTATCAATTTACTCAGTGTAACATCTTTCACAATATAAAAAAAAAATTGGGCTTTACTGTTGTCTTATTTTTTAATTAAATTTTTTTTTTCCCAAAAAAAGTGCGCCTGTAAGACTGCTGCGCAAATACGGTGTAACAGAAAGTATTGCAACGACTGCCATTTTATTCTCTAGGGAGTTAGGATAAAATATATATATATAATGTTTGGAGGTTCTAAGTACAAGGGAAGGAGATGGGAAGGAAAACAGGCAGGGGAAGCTCCATTAGCATAGGTGGTTGTCTTGTCATACTAACGGCCACCACAAGAGGGCGCCATATGCTAGAAGGAACCATAGGACTGCAGAAGGGTGGAAAGCCGCAGCCTCAATTTCCGGTGTGGCCCAACGGGATCGCGCCGGAGGGGGGGTGGAGGACGGTGTCACACCGAGATACCCCAGCTATGTGACCCCAGGCGTCAGGTCGCTAATTCTAGACGCAAATGCGACCTGGCGCCAGGTGTTTGTCGAGCCCTGCATTAGCACACACCCTGCATTATCTACCCTCAGCTGGTCAACACCTTCCTGTGTCATGACCTAAAGCATGAGCAGGAAGTAAGGCAGAAGTAAATCGAGCAATTTGTTTAACGGCTTTGGGACAGCCCGCTGTACATATATTGTGGCAGGGCGGCCTGGCTGCATGAAACAACGTACCTGGACATTATTTCCTCCTCCTCGGTCCGGAGACCTGCCCCCACTGTGATTTTATGCATTAGCATGCCCAGTGGCCACGATGGCCGTCAGCAGAACGGCAGTCTGTCTATGTAAACAAGGCAGACCGTCGTTCTGTCACAAAGGAAGAGAGAGATCTGTGATTCCTGCTAATCAGGAACACAGATGTCCCTCTTCCTCCAGTCAGTCCATCCCCCCACCATTAGAAAGCATTCCCTAGAGCACACTTAACCCTTTGATCGCCCCTGATATTAACCCCTTCCCTGCCAGTGTCATTTATACAGTAAGAATGCATTTTTTTTTAGCACTGATCACTGTATTGGTGTCACTAGTCCCCAAAAAGTGTCACTTGGTGTCCAATTTGTCCACCGCAATGTCGCAGTCCCACAAAAAACACAAAATCGCTAATTGCCATTACTAGTAAATATGCCATAAAAATATCCCATAGTTTGTAGATACAATAACTTTTGCGCAAACCAATCAATATTTGCCAATTGTGATATTTTTTTTTTTTTTACCAAAAATAGGTAGCAGAATACATATGGGCCCAACTTGATGAAGAAATTAGGATTTTTTACATATTGGATATTTTTTATAGCAGAAAAATAAAAACTGCAGAGGTGATTAAATACCACCAAAAGAAGGCTCTATTTGTGGGGGGGAAAAAATGGTTTGGGTACAGCATTGCACGACCGTGCAATTGTCAGTTAAAGTAACGCAGTATCGCAAAAAATGGCCTGATCATTAAGGGGGTAAAACCTTTTGGGGCTGAAGTGGTTTAACAGCTATGAAGAGAGTGAAGTAAGCCAGTGTAGAATTATTAGAAAGCCGTTTTATTTTTGCAAACGAAGTACATTAATGCTATATTGGTACATAGGGGAGCTAGAATTTTAAAAAAAGGTGAACAAAAGTGAAGCAGCTCAACGTTATCCCATGTGTCCATGCACATTAGGACAAATACAGGCATATTTTAAGCTAAACGTTTAGAGGCAGGAAAAAAAAAAAAACACTTCTGGTTTGCGTTTCTGTTCAGAACTTTCTGGCAAAAATAACGAAAAAATCTCCTAAACTCGTCTAAACTTTGGTACAAAAACACTCTATACAAGTATTTTTTTCTGGCAAGGGAACTGGAGTTTTTTTTTTCCTAAGCAATGTGTTCATGGAGCCGAAAAAAAAATATATAAAAAGAGTTCTGCATATTTAACTACTGTAAAAGGGTTCCATAGCAAATTCTTTGTCTAAACATTTTTGCTCCTCCATAACTAGAAGTAACGGGCATCTTCAGTAGATGAATGGAGTAAAGACAAGGTGAATATGTGCTGCTAGGATTAGGTTCAATAATGAACCTGTTGCTTTGCTCTGCATGCACAAAGGACAACATTTTTGTAACATTTTGAGAAAAAAAATAAAAAATAAAAAAAACGAAATTACAAACCTAACCCTTTTTGTTACCAGAGCTCATTGATGCCTAGATACTCGGGCCATAACTAGAAGCATCAGGAAATTTTTTTGTTTTTAAAATACCGTCACTAGTGCAGTACAGAATCAATATAGGACCGATGTGGCAGTGATCAGGGATACTGACTGAAAACATTACGTATAAAAATAAATAAACTCTCATTCAATTGTAAACCTTTTTTTTTTTTTTTTTTTACATTCTTTCATCAGAGTAGTTCATTGTCACACTGTACTACAGGTGGGTACCCTGGCAGAGGGTGATCAGGGATTTTTTTTACCCTGTTATTGTGTATACAGTGATAATCACTGTATAAACAATATCTTTAGCTGCCATGAATGGGTATTACATACATGAACAGCTTTCTTTTGATTGTGCTCAGATTGGCTAAGCTATTCACATGGCACAGGAAGCTAGGTGCCATGTGATTGATTTGAACCAATCACAGATCACAAGAGTAAGCAAGCTGTTAATGAATGGAAAGCCATTAATGATGGGTTGTTTACATTGTTATCATGTGATTGCAATGACCAATCATAATTAACATATGATAACCGATTACCAGTAACAGTGATCTGCTGTCACAGGAGGGGCACACAACGCACCCCTGAACTGAAGCAGGCTCAAATCACAGATGTATACAAGGCAAGTGGTTAAAGCAGAAGTAAAATCCGCACACTCATCTCTCTACCAAAGATGCAATGCCCATGGGTGAAGAATGTAGAAATATCTAATATTCTAGTATCTCAGGCGTTTCTGGATGAATAGCAAAGTCTTTGTGTAATATGTCAGTGTCCAATCTTCCAAAGGGTGTGTAAACTGAGAAATGTGTCAATCCAAGGCTGCATCTTCACTTTACTTTTAGGAATTTGTTTCATAGTAGAAATTGTAGAATCCGTAACTCTTTCAATACTTCAAGAAAAGTTGTTTTATTCTTCAGAAAGATAAGTAAAGACAAGACATAGTGACATCTAGTAACATATGGTATGGTGAAGGCTTCAGATGAAGGAAGAGATATGAGATGTTACATTCTCCAAAGTGTAGGGTTCCTTCCTTCTCTTGCCACCTCTCTTCCCTACTACCATACAACCCTCATCAATTCTTATACAGTTTCATAATGTTACGTCAGCATATCCTAGAGCATTTTCCTGACATAGTAACTCAGAATAGAAGTACCTACACAGCAAAACTACTTCTTTCTGTGCTTTGTCCTGTAACCTTCAGAGACTAATACTAATTATAACATTCATGTGTTTAATATATATTTTTCAGAAACTTTTATCAATTAAAATAGTAATAAACTAAAAATTTCTAACCATAGGTGTGTGCAGCCTACGGCATTAGGGTGTGCACCCCAAATCTCAAACACACATGAACATCCCCTGCTATCACAGAAAGGAGGATCTGATGGTGGGAGACAGTTGATTGGGAGCATATTACGTTACGCCCTAAATACGGGTGTAACGTGTTCCTACTATTGAGCCTAGCCTTTAATATAATGGGGGCATTTAAACTGGCCACTAGCACCCCAACCACCCACCTGGTGCTGTCCCTGGATAATACTAATGCACATTGGGTGATTAGGGTTGTTTCTAACAATGGGTGTCAGAAACCATGAATCAGACTGAGACAGAAGTACAGTTAAATCACACTTGTTTAATAATAATAATAAAAAAAAAAAAAAAGGTAAACAGAGTAAATGTAGTCAAAACATTGCCAGAGTTCAGGAACCGGAACAGATAGTCAGACAAGCCAAAACATCAGGGAGCCAGAGATAAGCGTAGTAGAACAATCAGGATCTGGAGCCAGAAGGAATGTTAGCCAAGCAAGTCTTAACAGGAACACAGCAGAGCGTCTCTAGAGATGTGACCAAGGCGAAGGCAGAGATAATCTGCACTGGACAGCTTAAGTAGGCAAGCCTGACGAGCAGGATATCATCAACAGGTGAGTCGCTGTGGAGAGATAGGAGCTGGCAATTAGTCGACAACTGAGCAGCCAGCTTTGAGAAGGACAGTACCCCCTTCCTCAATGACCCCTCCCCCTCAGAGTAACACCAGGCTTGAGGGTAAAACGTCTATGGAAATCATGAGGAGGACAGCAGCATGTACGTCCAAGGAAGAGATCTGAGGATGAGACCCAAGAGCGTTCCTCTGGAACATACCCTTTCCAATGCCCCAGGTACTGTACGTATCCATGGAACCTACAGGAGTCAACAATGGACTGTACCTCATATTCCTCATGGTTCTCAACCTGTACAGGGTGAGGACGAGGCACCGAGGTGGTAAAGCAGTTGCAGACCAAAAGGTTTCAATAAGGAGTCATGAAATACATTTGAAATTAACATATTAGAAGGAAGGTCTAATGCGTAAGCCACTGGGTTAATCCTGCGAAGAATATGGAAAGGCCCAATTAACCGAGGTGTGAACTTCAGAGAGGGAACACGAAGTCGGAGATTGTGAGATGACAGCCAGACCCTGTCCCCAACCCAGTAGGAAGGCGCTGGCAGGCGTCTGCAGGCAGCATGGAGTCTGTACCTACCATTAGCATGTCGCAAAGCCTCCTGGAATTGTGACCAAGTGGAACGAAGACCACGGAGATGCTCCCCTAATGCAGAAATATTCTGCAGAACAAATGAGTCAGGCAACATGGCAGACTGGAAACCACATAGTTTACCATAAAACTGAGACAATCAGGAAGCAGAATTCAAGGCACTATTGTGAGCAAACTCCACCCACAGTAAGAGGTCTGACCAGTTGTTATGATGGTCAGAAATATAGCAACGTAGGAATTGCTCCCAGGACTGATTGGCTCGTTCTGTGGCCCCATTAGACCGCAGGTGATACACAGAGGAGAAAGCAAGCTGAATTCCCAACTGTGCACAAAAGGCTCACCAGAACCAGGACACAAACTGACTACCCCTCTCCAAGACAATCAACTTGGGTAGCCCATGTAAGCAAAAGATCTCCCGAGCAACAATGGAAACCAGTGGAATAAAATGGGACATTTTTAAGAACCGATCAACCACCATAATGATAACTGTGTTGCCCTTGGAGTTGGGTAACTCCACAATGAAATCCATAGACAGGTGGGTCCAGGTCCTCTCTCCATTGGGTATGGGTTGTAGTAGGCCCACTGGAAGGTATCGTGGAGTCTTACTCCGAGTACACACGGAACAGGCAGCTACGAAGGCGGTTAGATCAGCAGAAAATCGCTCAGGTGTGAAAAGGCTTGCTTGCAATTCTTGGTTTTGTATCTTTTTTTTAACAAACAGTGGTGCTAAATTGAATATAGTACAGGTTATGCAAGACTAGAAACAGATTATCAACAGTGTCAAATGCTTCAAGTAATATACTGAGCTAAACACAATTAGGTTGTACAAAGTCCCGAAGGGATCTCTGCCCACCATTGTTAGTATGCAAGACATGCAGTTTGCGGGGATACCAGTGCTGTTGCATGATCCTACGACTTCCCATATTTAATCCCATACACTATATTATACATATCATGTCAGTGTCCACGCTGCCCAGACCTTCTCAAACTTCCAGGGACAACCCCTATTCGAATAGGTCATTCTGTATAGTGGGAGTGCTGCGTTGACTATCATTTCCTAAGCAGCTATTTCAGATTTGTGAGGCGGTAGCCATTTCATTAAGATTTATTTTTAAGCATAATACAGGAGGTATGATATCAGTAGCTTCAGATGAGCATGCTGCTCATCATCAGGGATTCCTAAGAGGGCCAGGGATGGGGTAGGCATCAGGGTTAATTGTAACCTAAGGTTCATTTCAGCAAACAATATGACAAAATTACAGGGCACTCCCAAAACATATTTAGATATGAGCCCCGTTGTGTTTTGAAGTGGGGACACACAGGGTCATGCTTCGGGAAGATCCTATGTAGCCCCTCAGGATTATAATACACTCGGTGTAGAAAATTGACCTGTATCAGCTTATCTCGGGATGAGATTACTAACTTTGGGCCCTGTTCGAGGCACTCCTCCCAGTCCCCTTTATCTAAAGATGGAATATCCCCCTTCCAGTACTCCCAAAGTTTCCCCAGGTCTGTGCATAAAAGAGCGCCATAGAGGGTCGAAAGTGGTTTACGTAGGTCTACGGTTGCCAAAAGTTCCTCAGTGGATTCAGCCTCAACAACAGGAGATCTAGGGAACTGAGCATTGGCGGCATGTCTCAGCTGTAAAATACCGAAACATCATCCGGCCAGGCAGTTCAAACTTGATACTAATGGGAAACTCAGGAGGGTACCTGCTGGCATAATGTCCCCAATAGTCTTCATCCCGTGTCTGGCCCAGAGCTGCGGTACAGAAGTGAGGGAGTCCCGGGTTGCCCCATAAGGGCCGAGCAGGAGAGAGCTGACCAGGGGCGGATAACCGACATGTGGCTGCCTTCCATACATACTATGTAGTGTGTGCAGGTCCTGGCAGAAACCGGTATGTCCACGGTCCCCGGTAAATTAGGTTACAGAGACCCATCAGGGAGCCCAGGAAAACCGCCTCTAAACAGGTGGCCGCATTAGCCCTAGAGCCCCGCAACCACCAATAAACAAACACCAGCATCGCTGCCCAAAAATAAACCCGGAACTTCGGTAAGGCCAAACCGCCCAACTTGGGGGGGGGGGGGGGGGGGGAGATTCAGCGTGGTTTTTGCAACACGGGGGAGACTCTATTCCAAATAAAGGAAATCAACTGATTATCTACTTCTCTAAAGAAGGCCAGTGGAATCCAAATCGGACAGTTGCGAAATATATAGTTAAAATGTGGAAGGAGCATCATTTTAACTAGATTAATTTATCCTAGCAAGTTCAGCGGGAGCCCAGACCAGAACGAACAGTAGGTTTTGAGCGACGCCAGAAGTGGCTGAATGTGAGATCCGTCTAGTGATCTGTACCCCCAAGTATTTAAATTCTCTAACCCATTGTAGTGGAGAGGCTGGGGCAGTCTGTGCTGCTCAGTCTTCTATAGGGAAAGGATAGATTTAGAACAATTTATTTGTTTTCTCGAAACGGTACTGAATGTGTCGAACAATTTTAGGGCAGCTGATAGCGACGGACCTGCATCCTTTAGATATAAACAGGGCATCGTCCGTATACAAGGACAGTTTCTCCTCCAGTTTTCCCACTCTCAAGCCCCTAACTGCAGAGGAATACCTAACCAAAACTGCAAGTGGTGGCTCCCGTGCGAATGCGCGGGAATGACGTCATTGCGGCTTCGTCAAATGACAGCGGCGGAGCAGCGAGACCCACCGAGAAGATGGATGCTCCGGACTACAGGGGACAGCGGTGACTTCGCTGGCTCCTGTGTCAGGTAAGTGACACATAATGGACTACTATGTGATGCATAGTAGTCCATTATGCTTTACCTTTGCAGGGAATCAAAGAAGAAGTAAACCCATCAGGTTTTTTTTTAATTATTTTTTAATTTTATTTTTTTAAACAAAGATGTCTATACTGACCTATTTTGTGCAATGGAATTGCAAAGAGCAGGAGGGAACCTCTCTTATTCGGTTCCCCCACCAGCGCTGCTGGCCCCTCCTCTCTGGCCTGTGCCTCCATTGGAAGCCGCTTCCCATGGGGGCACTCGTGCATGCTCGCACCCAAGTCCCTCTGCTACGTCCATCGACACAGACAGTGGGCCTCGGCCCTGACCCCTTATCACTGGCTTTGATTGACAGCACTGGGAGCCAATGGCTCTCGATGCCCCAGCAAAGCCAGCGAGACCCGGAAGTGAGGGGAGAAAATATCTGCAGACCTGAACGGCACTGGATCAAATGAGGTCTCAGGTAAGTGGCTGAGGGGGGATGCTAACACCTAAACATTTTTTACCTTAATGCAAGGAATGCATTAAAGGGGTTGTAAACCTTCTTGTTTTTTTCACCTCAAAACACCTGTCAGTGACTGCCCCCCCAGCCCCCCGTTTTACTTACCTGAACCCTCGAACTAGACCCACAGGGATGCACTGTCTCTCTGCCCAGGATTCTCGGCTCTTGATTGGTTAGATTGATAACAGCGCAGCCATTGGCTCCCGCTGCTGTCAATCAAATCCAATGACAAGTGTCGGGTCCGAGTCCTGCATTCAGCCTCTATGGACACGGAATCCTGGACTGGGGAGCGTGAACACAAGGTAACCCCCTCGGGGAAGCAAATCTGCAAGGGGGTTATCAGATGTGTGGGGAGGAGCCACCCACAGCTGCACAGTGGAAGTATGCCATGTTTGTCATTTTTTTATTTTATTTTACCTTTACAATCACTTTAAGGTAAAAAAACATTTAGACCTTACAACCCCTTCAAGGTTTGGCAGGTGATCATGTAAAAAGAATCCTACAGCTCCATCTGCTGTTCGGAAATAGTAAATATGAAATATGTAACATGTATGTGCAAGATTTTTCATGCCCAACAAATGAAAAACATATTTATGAAACAATATACTTTTAAAAGGTAATGTATATGTAGATCAACAGAGGTATTTATCACTGCATTTTTGTGTATGGGTGCAGCCATAAATCATGAGTACACAGGGACTGATGTGATAAAACATGGAGTGGTGTCATAAGACTTACTTCCAAGTAGTTTTGCACTCCAAGAACTGCTTGGCTGGCCGGCACCTTCATCACCCCACTAAAATCAGAAAGTATGGTATTCAGGTCATTTGATTTCCAGAAAGGCAAAGACACAGAAACTGCAAGTAGCCCAGAGGACAGTATATACATCTGATCAGACCTACATAATCACTGTTGTTCTATATGCTACACTACAGATGTATACAGCAAGCACAACTGACACATGACCTTGGGTTACAAAAAATCTAGAGGGCTGTTGGGTTTATACATGGCCGGGGGGGGGGGGGGGGGGGATAAGTACAAATACTTACCTTCCTCCTCCCAACACCCAGGACCGGCACACTTCTCCGCTGTCTGACATTCCGGAATGTTGATGCTCCTGCATTGTAGTTCTTCTTACACAATGAGATCAGAGAGCTATGACCGGCCAACAAGGCTGGGACAAGGGGTGGGCAGGAGGGACAGCTGCCCTAGGCACAATGCTTTAATGCAGGGATGTGGGCGCCCTAATCCTAAGTGGATGCAGTTTGGCATCTTTGCCCTGGATGGCCTTGTCCCAGCCCTGCTGGCAGCTAGTGAAGTGGCTTCAAGTAACCATTTGCCTGGACAGGAGTAAGCCTATGGGAGCAATGAACGAAGGCAAGTATTTCACCTTTCCCTTCTTCCCACCTAGCCAAACAAGTGGTTGGAGTGGGGTTTTAAAGCTGAAGTGCATCCAAAATTATTTTTTGGCCATATGCCCAGATAAATAAGTTAGCTGAAATGATTTGTGCTCCATCTCTGGCTGCTGCAGCTTTTGTTACTCTTGTTATCTCTTAAGTTGGCTATACATGGATTGAAATTCAGCAGGGACTGAATGAATTTTGATAAGTGTGTGGGTAACCTGGTTGTACAAATCTATCGATTACTTGTGTACAACCAAACTGTTGGGTTTTTTCCAAACGATTAGCGCCACCAGCTATAGCGAGCAACACTAAAGATTGTGTTCTGGCAGCAGGAAAAGCTTCCTGCTGGCACAACACAACAGAGCTGCAGGAAATCGAGCAGTTTTCTTTCCTTTCACCCATGGTAGGATCTAAGAAAATTGCATAATCTATGGCCTGCCTTAGTCTTAAAATGTGTTACTTTTTACGCAAGCAGCATCCATGAGTGGGGATTTAAGCTGGCCATACACTGATCAAAATTCAGCTGGTCCAGCAGGTTCATTTGAAAGTCAATCGTTTAATTAGCATCTGTCGAAGGAACATGCTGGAAAACTTTCCATCGATTAACGGTTGCAGCCACTGATCAGTGTTCTAAAAAGCCATGGGTGTCACTGTCAAAATGCAATATTATAATAGGGGGGAATTTCTCCATCCAACTTGTTTTTTTTGGGGGGGGGGGGGGTTCTTTAATTTAGCCCGCTAGCAGAAAAAAAAAACATGTATTGTCATCTTTATTCAAACTATTGTTCACAAATGGTGGATTTTCAATTATTTACTGTATGCTACATAAAAGGTTATGTAGGGAGAGGAGAGGGAGAGGAGCTGGGCCAGCACAGAGAATAATTAGACAATCCTAAAGGATGGGAAGGCTGACTATGGGGAGGGAACTATGTTAGGGAATAAACACTCTAGCAAGCTTCAGGGACACACTATACGTTAACGAAAAAACATTTATGGAAAGAATGAGCACTGCAAGTAAGCATTTGAAATACTTGACTATTGTCTGCCTTTGTTTAGGTTGGTGACAGGGTCTCTTTAAAATCCTGCGTACATGGTGCACAGAAATAGATGGAAACAAATCCAACAAAACAATCGTGACTCAAGCCTCCTTCATGTGACTCTTTCCAACACATATACAGTGATTCAGTCTGACTCACCCAGCTCAGGCAGGCTTGTGTAAAGCCAGAAACAGATTTATTAAATATAACAGCAACCGAGTAAGTTAATTAGCATCATTAGAGGAAATTGGAGCACAATATTTTTAATAACATCATTTTTTTTTTTTTATATCTGTAAAAAGGATATTTCCACCTCGGCCAATTAGCAGAAGCCTAGTAAAAATACAAGGCTTTTTCTGAATGGCTGAGAAGAACTCAGTCCAATTTGATTTAGTCCGGGCAGCAGACAGGAAGTCCTTGAACTGCTGCTGGAACATAGTCCTGATTATTGAATGGAGATAACGCTCCCACAATATGATACAGTGCTGACAAAGGTAAAATAACTGGTAATTCTGCCATCTCGGACTAAATTTACTTTTTAAAGTGAAATTAAACATTAAAGCGGAGGTCCACCCTAAAGTGGACCTTCCGCTCATTGAAACCCTCCCCACCTCCGGCGCCACAATTGGCACCTTTCAGGGGGGGGGGGGGTGCAGATACCTGTACAGTACAGGTATCTGCACCCACTTCCAGCGTAGATTCTGCAGAAGGTACGCTCCTTTCCGCAGAATCTACGCCCCTTTCCGAAGGTCCCCCGCTGTCTGCTGGGAAACACACAGATCCCAGAGACAGCGGGGACCATCCTTATTGCGCAGCGCGACTCGCGCATGCGCAGTAGGGAACCGGGAAATGAAGCCGCTTCCTGATTCCCATACCCAAGATGGCGGCAGCAGCACCCGAGAGACGATCGAGAGATCGGCTTCGGGTGCCGACATCGCGGGCGCGCTGGGCGGGTAAGTGTCATTATTTTAAAAGTCAGCAGCTGCAGTATTTGTAGCTGCTGGCTTTAAAAAAAAAAAAAAAAAAAAAAAAACGGCACACTCCCGCTTTAAGTTGGGTTTTAGTCCAATCAACCAATCAGTTTGTTTGTTACTGTTGTTCAGGCAGACTGAGTGATGAAAAGTAAGACGCTGATTAACCAGGAAAAGGAAACAGACAATACCGTTCTGTAGACCTCAAACATGAAGCCTGTCATGGCAAAAATAATGCAACACAGGCAAGCAACCTGTGATTTTACAGCTAACTTTAGGAGGTTAAAGTGGCTGTAAACCTCAGACAAGAAATATGAACAAAGTATATCCCTCTATAGCGAGTACCTATCTCAATTAAGGGCACTAAGTGTCATTTTTGTCTGCTGCTTTATTACTCTATCAGCACAAATCACTTCTGACAAGTTCTCCTGACACCAAGAGAAAAAAGGTGACAGGGGCAGGAGCACCAGCTGATTGACAGCCTCAGCTCTGCTCTTGTGTGAGGGGGGAGGCAAGTGTCCCTTCCGTCCAATCAGCGCTCTGCCCCTTTTTTGACAGCTCAGGCAAGCTTTTTAAATCCTGGACTTTAACCCCTGTATAGACAAATTATGGTGGGCAGGGTGCTCTCTTGTTCTGTGATGACGACACCCCAGTCTCACCGGGCGCTTGCGAGGCACTCGTGGGTGCACTGTGTCCAATGATGAGGCTCTTTATCCACGTGATCAGCTGTGTCCAATCAAAGCTGATCACATGTAAACAAGGAAATGCCAGTTATCGACTCTCCTCACCCCATAATGACAGAGTATGAGGAGAGACGATCAGCGGTATTTCCTCACAGGGGAGACCTGTAGAGATAATCAGTGCATCAAGCAGTGCCCTACCAGTGCAGCCCCAACAGTGATACCAATCTGTGCCCATGGGTGCCTGTTTATCAGTGCCGCCTAACAGGGCTCATCAGTGCTGAATATTAGTGCCACCTCATCAGCGCCCATCAGTGAAGGAGAAAAATTATTTTAAAAAATTTACAGAACCTAAGGAAAAAAAATATATATATTTTTTCTAAATATCTGGTATTTTTTCGTCTTTTTAGCAAATAATAAAAAAATCCAGCAGCGATTAAATACCACCAAAAGAAAGCTTTATTTACGTTAAAAAAAAAGATAAAAATTTGAATGACCACGCAATTGTCAAAGTGTGACAACGCTGAAGGCTGGCCTGGGCAGGAAGGGGGTAAAAGTGCCTGGTATTGAAGCAGTTAAACAGATGTAGCGGTGAGAACACTGCAGATAGACAGGTACAACTCGTGTAGGAGGATTTGTTTCATCTCTGTGTATCACCTGAGGCAGTCACTGCACTGGGTATAGGTAAGGATTTACAACCACTTAAAGTATTTTTTCATTTTGGATAGCGAATCTGTGTCTTATTGGGGAGATTTCCTATCGCTGCTTGTCCCATAGCCAAACAGGATGTGAGAGGAAATCCATCCAAAGTGAGGGAATCCCTGGGTGTCACCAGAACTAGTGTCCCCATTGGAAGAATTCTTGTTCTGATATCAACCCAAAATTTGGGATGTGCTTTGATCTTTATTGCTGTTCAATGGTAATACACAGGACAAACAGAGAGGGTGAATCACCCTAACTGGGGTACAGACAGCCGCAAAACCCGACAAGGGTTCTAATCCCTCTCCACTCTATCCAAAACTAAAAGTGTTTGCCTTTAGTGACACTTTAAAGTGATGGGACTTGTAGTTCCACCTTAAGTGGCTTAAAGAGGGAATCGGTGAAATTTTTTTTTAAAAGTCAGCAGCTACAAATTCTGCAGCTGCTGACTCTTAATAAATGGGCACTTACCTTTCCTGGAGTCCAGCGATGTCAGCAGCCAAGACCGAGCAATCGCTCGGCTCTCGGCTGCTGCCGCCGCCGTTCTCGGTGAGGGAATCAGGAAGTGAAGGGACAGAGTGCCGGGACAGGAAGAGGCATAGACTCCTGTGGGAGTCTATGCCCGGAAGTGTGTGCAAATCTTAGACAGGTATCTGCACCCCCCTCCCCCCTGAAAGGTGCCAAATGTGACACCGGGGGGGGGGGGGGGGTCCGAAAAGCGGAGGTTCAATTTTTGTGTGAACCTCCGCTTTAAAGTTTATCTGCTTATGTTTTGCCTTCCCTGGTCCAATCCCCACTGTCATTAACAATCTAATTACATACCTTATTTTAGACCTGGCCACAGGCAGATCAGGGCTGGTGGGAGGGGCCATCAGAGTGCTGTACAATGCTTCCTAACAAAACAAAAAAAAAAAAAAAAAAAAAAATAAAAATCACAGCACCCTGCCTCAGTACTTCTCTCTAGAGCCCTCAGACCTAATGCAAATAGTAGGTTGGCTTTTGGGAGGAGTTCTGCAAATATAAAAACGCCTTGTTGACTGGGTGTCAGTTTGAAGGAGCGGAGATTCCTATGCATACTGTACTTGCATGAGGACTGCCCTAGATAATGCAAAGCCTCCATGATTGAAAGAACTGAAATGCAATGAATAAAAGGTGGCAAGCCAGGGCCTTTCAGGCTGGAAAGCAAAGGGCTTGATGATGCTGGAAGTCCTGCAGTCACGAGATGAGCTGGCTCTATCTGACCTTCGGAAGCTTCTAATCCATATTGTGAAAAGCAAGTAAAGAATGTCAATACAGGAGATCAACCTAAACAACTGTGCAAGACTGAAGGCAAAGCTGTAGCTCAGCTTACACTAAAATGTCATATACATTTTTTAAATATGCAGCTTTAACCCACTCCCATCCTTAAGCCATATATACTGAATACAGCCTTGGGTGGAGGCGGTTATACCAGGTTTATGACTGTAGCCTTAGCCATGATCATGGTATCGTACGTTAGAGCAGGCGATGGGCTTTTTGGTAAAGTGACCCAGGCAGTTCTACAGCTGCACACCCCCCCACAGGAAGGTTGCATCGGATGCACTGAGAAGAGAGAGTAGAATAGTAGAATTTTTGTTCCTCCTCCTCTGTAATGTTAGAAAACAGAGGCCATGAGGATTTCGTCACTTCTGGTTTTGGTTTGTTTTTATGCTAGCTGTTACTGGTGTTTCGTCACATATGGCGACCCATCACATTTGGCTACCCGCTGGACTGCACATGCACGACGCCGCCATATGCGTTCCAACACTGTGGCACTCTGCAATTGCGCAGAACTTTGTGGCCACACCCTTGAGTCCAGGTTCAAGCCCTGTGGTAAAGTGGCATCTTACAACAGTGTTGGAACGCATATGGCTGTGCGCATGCGCACTTCAGCAGGTAGCAAAATGTGATGGGTAGCCCAATGTGACGCGACACCAGCTTGTAAAGCAGCCAACCAAACCAAGTGTGATCGGCTACTCTGGAGGACAGGGGAGAGATCTGGGGTCTATCTCTCCATAAAGAGGCCCTGTCACTGCCCATGCTATCACAAAGGAAAATGTTCATCCCTTGTGATAGAAATATAGTTCAATCAAAAACTAAATGAACACCTTAACAGCTGTGATTGGAAACAGCTGATCACATGGTAAAGAGCCTATATCATAGGCTCTATAATGTGATTGGAGATACAGAGTGTCCAGAGACTCCCCATCACAGCATGCCATCATTTTGTTATAGGCCGGGCGGTTGATTCATTGTTGTGATTGGGCGCCATATGACGTCCGGATACACCGCATCTCCAATCACAGTATAGAGCCTATGACGTAGGCTCTTTACAATGTGATAAGCTGTGTTCAATAGGAAGTGCTGGTTATCAGCATTTCTCTATTCACACTGACAGTGCATGAGCAGTGGTGAGCTGATGAGCTCTCCTGACTGGGGAGGGTCTGCGCTGATAATCAGTTTGTTACTTTTATTTTTTTTAAACATGAAGCTTTACAATCACTTTAAGCTGCACATATATGAATGGTTATAAATGGAAAACATGGGGAATGACTTGTCATGCGACTTTGAAGTCCACAATTTCCATGACAAGTCGCACAAGTGTAAATGGAGCCTTAGCTTCTTTTTCCACTACTGCAAGTTGTTGTGCGACTTGACACATGTGAAGTCACGTGACAAGTCAAAATCCATGTATTTCAATGGTCCCTGTTCTAATTGGTGCAACTCAAGTCGCAGCAACTCCAAAAAACATTTTTGTACTACTTTGTTCCGACTTTGGTGCAACTTGTTGTCCCATGGTTCACACCAGTCGCATGAAATTGCATTGCAAAGTCCCGCTGTAAATCGTGCAACTTTGGGGCCGCAATAGTGGAAACCGAGCCAAAAAGCTTCACCTACAGATCATTTTAATGTGCCGTAGTTCATCACTATTCCACGGGCTTGTGCAATTTTTTTAAGTATGACAGGTTTGTTATCTTTATACTTGGTGTATCATCTTTTATAGTTTATCCAAAAATTGGGTAATATAGTGTGTATGTGTGCACTAAAATTCATCAAAGTATTTTTTCCTGAAAATTTGTATTTGATAAGCAGCTGCACAAATAACTTGTGACATAAAAATTACAAACGCCAACTCTTTTATTCTCCAGGACCTTTGCTTTCAGAAAATATATATTTGGGAGTTAAAAGTAATTTTCTACCAAAAAATAAAAAGGGGGGATACAGACTTTTACATATATGTGAAAAAACATCAGAATTGTCCCAGATAGCAAGTGCTTAAAGTGGTTGTAAACCCTTACAAACCACTTTGACCTACAGGTAAGCCTAGATTAAGGCTTACCTGTAGGTCCAAGAAATATCTCCTAAACCTATATGGTTTAGGAGATATTTGCCCGAAAACGGGCACCACTGTCTACGGTGCATGCACCATAGACACCGGCGCGCAGGCGCACTGAGCGCGGCATTCTCAGCGACGGAGCTGCCGCGCGTGTCGGCTCCCGTGGGCATGCGCGGGAGTGACATCGCGGCTTCGCCGAATGACAGCGGCGGAGCAGCGAGACCCCACCAACAAGATGGATGCGGCGGACTACACGGGACAGCGGCAACTTCGCTGGCTCCTGTGTCAGGTAAGTGACACATAATGGGCTACTATGCGATGCATAGTAGTCCATTATGCTTTGCCTTTGCAGGGAATGAAAGAGGAAGTAAACTCATCAGGGTTTACTTCCTCTTTAAAATAAGAGTGATCCTGCCATGAAGATCTTTGTTAAGGCACTTCCGTCTCCCAAGTGTTCTCCTGTGTTGTCACCCTGGTCGAGATTTACTAAAACTGCAGAGTGCAAAATCTGGTGCAGCTCTGCATAGAAACCAATCACCTTCCAAGTTTTATTGTCAAAGCTTAACTGAACAAGCTGAAGTTAGAAGCAGATTGGATACCACGGACCAGATTCCAAGTGCTCCCATTTTAGTAATCCCCTCTCCTCCAACTTGTATTTTCAGCAGAGATAATAAGTGGCTATGCCAACACTGACTGCACAGACATGTCCCCCATTGTCATCTTAGGGAAAACCAGACCCTGGGGCAAGCCAGGCAGCCATTGTTGAAATGTGTGCAAAGAGGCTGCAGGAGATCAGCAGCAACAAAGTTTAAAAAATAAAAATAAATAAACAAAGAACAAGATGTGGGAACTTTTTATAACTGAGTGCTTTAGCAAACGGAATGTCATTTATTAAGGTTTCCATCCACTGCCATACCATTAGAATATGCAGCTCAGGTCACCAACTTCATACTATAAGGGTTATATAACTACCTGTATTTCGTTCCATAATACTGGAAAAATAATAAATAGCGAACTTTACAAGCCATGTTCCCTCAGGAAGCCCAAGGACATCACACCATACGACTTTCATCCAAATGCAACCCCACAGGACACCATGTGACCCTCAAGGCAGGGACCAGCCGGCATGGAAAGACCCCTGTATAGCTGACCGTACTGCCTGTGCAGAAATTATGCATTCATTTTCAATCCTCTACAATAATAACACTCGTTTGAAATATTTGATGGCGTTCAGACATAAAATAAACAGACTTCCGTGTGCTGGATAATACGTAAAAGGCGGCTTTGTTGTTCAGGCACCAATAAGACGCCTTCGGAGCATAACTAAATCTATAGAGCGGTTTCAGAGTCCTTTGAAGCAAATGTCTCGCAGTCATGACGTCACCACAGAGCTCTTCTTATATCAGCTGGGAAGGAGACTTGCCCAACAAAAGCATTTTATTGTTTTATATTTATGATAAATGCCAAATACGTGGAAAATAAAAGTTATTGGAGAGAATTGTGTTTCTTTTTCTTATAATAATCTCACTGTAATATATATTTATTATGTTAGTTTGCCACCACATTTCCATTCCTCCCAACTTTTTGAGATGGAAATGAGGGACACCTAACAGCAAAAGTATGCAGGCATAGGATACACCCCTTGCCACGCCCCCTTAAAGGAGAAGTGTACAAAAAAACAAGATTGGTTGAACCCACGAGTGCTTTTTTTTTACCACAACTATTCCTTTATATTGGCTTTTGGAATTTACAAATGCAGCAATTAAAAATTAGATGAAAGGTTTATGGCTGAGAAACACTTTTTGACACATAAAAAGTGCATTTTATATACATCTATTTAGATCAGGACAAAATGAGGGACAAATGAAGAGGAATGAGGGACAGAGGGACATTTCTCCAAATCAGGGACAGTTGGGAGCTATGCATTTTGTGTAAACCGAGAGGGTAAGTTCACTAAAGCTAAACACATGAATGAATGAATGAAATACTTGTATAGCGCACAATGCGAACTGAATCGCCTCTAGGCGCTGTGGCGAGCTTTGATCATCTGCTAAAAGAGGAAGGTCTTGAGTTTTTTCCTAAAAGCCAGGTGATTTTCTTCCTGGCGGATGTTGACTGGTAGAGCATTCCATAGCCGAGGCCCTTGGACAGCGAATCTCCGATCACCCTTGGATTTATGCCGGGCTTTGGGCACGAGGAGGAGGTTTTTGTTGGCTGATCGAAGACTGCGGTTTGGTGTGTAATGATTTATTTTCTCCATTAGGTATTGCGGAGCTTCTCTATGCACGCATTTGTGGGTGAGGCACAGGGTCTTGAACGTGATCCGATTTTTTACGGTTAGCTAATGTAAGCTCCTCAGTGAAGGAGAGATGGATTCCCAGGGTTTTTTTCCTGTTATCAGCCTTGCCGCCGTGTTTTGGATCAGTTGTAATCGCGCAAGTTGATATTGTGGTAATCCTATGTAAAGCGAGTTTGCGTAGTCCATTCGCAAATTAATGATTGTTCCTGATAACCCCGAGACTCTTGGCTTTGGTCTTTGGGGAGATAGTCTGCCCAAAGACGGTTGGTGGAGACCAGGAGGTTTTGGTTGCAGGCTTATGATTTGGGTGTAAGATAAGAAGCTCTGTCTTTGATTCGTTCAGCTGGAGGGAGTTGGTAGTCATCCAGTCCTCTATTGATTTGAGGCAGTTTTCAAGTTGTTGTTGGTGATCTTTTTTTTCATTGATCCGGAAATAAAGTTGCGTGTCGTCAGCGTAAGAGTGGAAGCAGAGATCTGAGCATCTGATGATTTGAAGGAGTGGGCGAATGTAAATGTTGAAGAGAACGGGTGACAACGGAGAGCCTTGAGGGACTCCGCAGGTGACTGCCCGAGTTTCGGAGAGGAATTTTCCTAGTTTCACTGTCTGTGACCGATTTCCTAGGAAGGACGCGAACCATTGGAGATCTATGTCTTGGACTCCGGCTACTTCTGTGAGGCGGACGAGTAGAGTATTGTGATCTACTGTATCAAATGCTGCACTTAGGTCTAGCAGTACGAGGAGACACGGCTCTCCGTCATCTGCTGCTTCGAGGGTGTCATCCCAAATCTTGAGGAGAGCTGTTTCTGATCCATGACCCGGGCGGAAGCCTGATTGCAGCGGGTCCAGGAGTTTGTGAGTATCCAGGTGAAGTTGTAGCTGATGTACTACAGCTTTCTCTATGATCTTAGAAATGGTGTTGGGGCTTGTAATTGGCCTACGGTTGTTTGGATCCTGAGGGTCCAGGTTTGGTTTCTTGAGTAGAGGTTTGACGATGCCTTGTTTGAGGATGCTGGGAACAATCCCTTCGTGGAATGATCGGTTTATGAGGTGGGTTATGGTTGGAGCCACGATGTCGGAGCATTCTTTCAGTAGTTTTGTGGGGATGATGTCAATAGGTGAGGTACTGTCACGCAGTTTATTAATGATGTTTTTTGCGGTGTCTACGGTAATTGGGCATAGTGAAAATTTTGGTGGTTGCGGTATGTTGGTGCAGACATCCTCTTTATGTATTTGCTGGCTGAGGTTGGATGTTTTCTTCTGACAAATTGTTTCCCTGATGGTTTTGACTTTATCGATGAAAAAATCCGACAGTTTGTCACAGTAATCCTGGGATTCGCTTTCTGGGGGTTCTAGGCACACCGGATTCATTGATTAATTAACCAGTTTAAACAGTTCCCGTGGTTGGTTTGCGGCCGTTAAGATTGTATATGAGAAGTGGTCCTTTTTGGCATTGAAGATTGCTTTCCGATAATTCTCTGTGAGACCTTTGTAGTTAAATAGGTTTTCCTCGGTGGGATTTCTTCTCCATGTTCTTTCCGCTCTTCTGCGTTCTTGCTTTAGTACGGAGAGGGAGCTATTAAACCATCCAGCATTTTTCTTCCTGATGATTGCCCTGCGTTTTGGTGCTACCGAGTCTGCTGATTGCAGTAATGCCTTGTTCAGGGAGTTGAGTGTTTCCTCCGTAGAGTGGTTTAAGGTTATTGTAGATATCTTTTTGGACAGAGTGGTTTTGAAGGCTTCGGAGTACAGTTTTTTATGCGATCTGGTCCAGCGCGTTGTTACAGGTTTCCGTTTTGCGTTGGTGATGTTGGTAGCGATTTTGAATTTGATGGCGTGGTGATCCGTCCATGGCAGAGTTATGTTGTCGCATATATTGACGTCGATGTTCTGTTTGAAAATGAGGTCCAGGGTGTGTCCTGACCCATGCGTGGGAGTCTTTATCAGTTGCTGTAGACCCAGTTCTTCTAGTTGATTGATGCAGGCAGTCACGATGGGGTCTTTAGGCTCGTTTGCCCAAAGGTTGAAATCTCCGAGTGCCAGGAAATTTTTGAATTTTAGGGTGTGCATTGCAAAGGATTCCGTGAGGGGGGAAAGAAGATTGGACTTTGGTCCCGGTGGTCTGTAGCACAGTAGAATACGAGTGGTGTCATGGGGTGTTGGTTGAAGATGTAGCGTCAGGGTTTCCATAAAAGGCACTGGGTTCTGAGATGATGGTTTAGTAAGATCCAGGTGACCTTTAAAGATCACTGCTAGGCCTCCTCCTTTTTTCCCTATTCAGTGTTCGGTTAGGATCCTGTAGTTTTCCGGCACCAATTCGGTGAGGATGGTGTTGCAGTCAGAGGTTAACCAGCTTTCTGTGATGAAGAGGCAGTCTACATCGTTCTCGATGATGAAGCCGTGTACTTCCAGTCTATGTTTGACTGCAGACCTGGCGTTAATCAAGGCACAATCTAATTGTAGTGGTCGAGTATATGTCTTCCTGTGGTTGGGAGCTGCTTGTCGTCCGGTTTTTAATAGTTGTTCTCTTTGAAGTATTTTTTGTATGGAAGATGGCAATGTGGTGTTGATGTTCCTTAGTCTGTGCAGAACTTCAGCTGAGTATTTGAAGTAGCACATGGTTTGTGGATGCTGTTGATGGTACTATGGGCCTAAGATGATGATCCTGATCAGGGTATTGATCCTGAGGTGGGGCTAGGTATCAGACTTGCCGCCGTGCTTGAGGCTATTAGCGCGCAAGTTGATCAGGGGATGCCTATATGGATGCGGAAGGAGTTGTTGTATTCGGTTGCTGGCTGTTCCAGCTACCTTTACTTAAGGTGAAGGTCTCCGCTCAGAAAAGAAGTCTGGCTGTGACCTGGAATAGTCGTCCTAGGATAGCGTAAAAAATGGAAAGGAGGTAGGGGTATGCTAACCTATGGTTGTTCCTGATTGTTCCAGAGGAAGGCGAAAAACCCCCTGACAGTAGCAGCCAAACGCACCAGTGGGGCAAAAATTCCTTCCTGACCCCCGTAGGCGGTCGGATAGAGTCCCTGGAACAATCACTGGGGGGGGGGGGGGAGTGGAGGTGCGAGCTTACCTGGCTGCGGTGGTCCCCGTTAAACACTCTAGTTCCGGTGAATCTGGCTTGCTGTCAGCCTGACGTTTCTGGAAAGCTGTCTGGTTGCCCCTTGCAGTGGGATCTTTAAAATGGAGGGGAGGATGGAGGTAGGATAGAGGTTAGAGACTCCTGTCTTAACTCCTGTTTTCAACTCCTGGTTGTTAACTCTCCACTTGTGTTCACAAAATCCACATGCAAGACACCATCAGGGAGCAAGCTCCTGGAGGAGTTTGTATAACTACCTTTTATACACCTGTGCACAATTAACCCCTCCCCTAAATTGGCAGGAAAGGGGATGTAGGGGATAAAAGGAAACAACAGATTCTTCCATCGATAGTGAAGAATCTGATTTTCATTTCCTACTGAAAATACTAACTGCCTGGCTGCCATGCTAATCTTGTAGATTTGGTGGCATTTAAGTCACTGAACATAAACAAGCATGCAGACCAGGAAAGCTGAAGGTCAGCTGCACACTTGGTTATTCGATTGGCATGATAGCTGGGGTAAGTATATTTCTTTCGCTTATAGACCCCAAACCAATAATGTAACATATTGCAGCTTACTAATCATTAGATGTGGTGGCTGCATTTGTTTTCTTCTATTTGGCTTTTTCTCCTCTGTTTTTAGCTGGTGAACTGACCAGTAACACACCTTCTGTATTAGAGTGCCCCCACTCTGGATGAAGGAGCACAGGAGGCACCTTTGGACAGCAGCACTCTCAATCTAGGGGGAGGGGAATGTTAGATGTACAAGCAGATTTAAGCCTAGTACACACAGGCCGAATGTCAGGCGGCATCGGCCAGCTCATGTGTACTGTAGCCCATTCCGCTGGCTTCTGTCAAAGGGGCATGACCGGAAAAGGTCTGCCGAATGGCTCCAGGTCAGCGCTTTCAGCCAATGGCTGAGAGCACTGACCAGGGTATTTTGGCGAAGGGGCAAACCCCCCCTGTCAGAAAAAACAGAACAGCAGGGGAGATCGCTGTACAAACATTGCATAGTCATTACAGCGACTCCAACCTGAGCTGTATGTACCAGGCTTTTGATACGCAAATTGAAACTGAACTCCAGCTCACACTTCATAATCAGTTACAGCAACAGTTTTTTTTTTTTTTTTTTTATTTAGTTGAAACAACATGACAGGATCATCAGATGAAAATATAATTAAAAAAAAAACTAAAAAAATAAAAAATCAATGCAGCTGCTACATCTAAGAATTGGTAAACTGCAATATAAGAAATGTTTGCTTTTTTTTTTTTTTTTTTTTTGCTGTTGTGACCTCACTCCCTGTTGGAGGGTGGCTACATTAGTTCTCCATAGTCACAATGTATCTTGCTCACTCCCTAGATGTTCTACAAACTGGGATTTTTAGTATGCATAGAGCAGTGCACATCACTGCTTGTTCCAAACAAATGAAGCGAGAGGGAGGAGAGCTCCTGTCCCATCGTCACAACAGGAAGTAAAAGGAAATCCCTACAATGTGAGGGTGTTTCATCAGAATGTGTAACAGAAGTGACGTTCTATCGTCGCCAAGGATACAGTGAGAAAGTGGCAAGCGGACATCTTGTTACACCCACCAGAGTCTGACACTACACTTATTTTAACTAAGTAGTTAAAACTAAGTTTTAACTACTAAACAGAGCTTATATAGTGACATCCAGTGTTTTTAAACCCATTTGATGTTGAATTGTAAAAGCAGTGGAAAGCCTGCTGATCTCACAGGTTTTCTGATCTGACAGAACAACGTTGATTTTAAAATTCAACATCAAAACAGTCAGACGGATTTCCAAATACTGTATTTCACTATATAAGCTCAGTTTAGTGGTAAAAATAATTGTGAAATGCCAGACACCGGTGGGTGTAACAAGATATCGGCTTGCCACCTTTTCACTGTATCCTTACTGTGGACGAGTGTGGGGTGTAGCAAAATAGCAGCGATGGAACTTCACTTCCGTTTCAAAATTTGACGGGTCGCCTAATCTGATGAAACAAGGGAATCCCAGGTTGTCACCAGAACTACTATCCCCACTGTAAGATTTCCCCTATTTTCCTGTTCTGGTGACAACCCAAATTTTAGGATTCACTGAAAGGGGTTGTAAACCCTCACGGTTTTTGCATAGAATGCATTAAGGTGAAATACATTCTATAGTGCAGCTGCCCCCCATAGTGACAAGAGCGAAACCCCGCAGCTCCAGCCGCTGTTTTGGGTCCTCGTTGGACAGATTGACAGTAGCGGGAGCCATTGGTTCCCGCTGCTGTCAATCAAATCCAGTAACATGGGAGGCAGGGCAGAGTCCTGCTGTCTGTGTCAATGGACTCAGCAGCAGGACTCGGAAGTGCGCTTGCATGAGTGCCCCCTTGAAAAGCGTGTCTCAGAGGGGGCACCGGATACAGGGAGGAGCCAAGAGCGCCACTAGGGGACCCCAGAAGAGGAGAATCGGGGCCACTCTGTGCAAACCCCCCCCCCCCCCAAAAAAAACATTTACAATACCTTTAAAGACTACCTTTTTTTTTTTTTTTTTTTTATAAAATTCTGTTTATTGAGATTTTCAGAGAACACATACAACAAACGTTGGGCCCTGTTAACATAACAGCAGTCCAGCCAACTGGCCACGCAGGGCCTTATAGACTACCCTTTAAAGTGATTCCCTCAATAGGGCTTTGTCGAAGAGGAGGCTGTATCTCATCCAAATGTTGCTCTCTTTCAATTCTACTTCTGTTGGAGTCATAAAGCAAGCAGTGAAATAAAATGGTGGTTTTGGTTAAACAGATGAAATCGAAATTTCCCTGAGCAAAAAATCCAATTGCTTTCATTTATATTGTCAGATTTTTTTCTTATTTCCATAGCATTTCTTCAATCTTGTAATAACCTTTATTAAAAACTGACAATCCATTGCCCAGCTATGACTTCACAATTGACCACAATGTGGTGGTCAATCAATATTGTGGGTGGTAGATTGTCTAAGGTGATTAATCAGAGTGTACAATTTCAATTAGATCTACCAACAACTATGTAATGTAAGAGTCTGCGCATTGATTACAAACTGAATGGATTATTTATATACGTCCTCATGTACTCTTAGTTTTGGTAAATTAAAAAAAAATTCCATATTGTACAATCAAGTTAAAAGGTGGATGGTGACTCTAACAAAATTTGTGTAGTGTAGTCCCTGATTGGATACAAATGTATTGGTTACATTAGGTAGGTGCCCATGTTAAATACTTATGGCAAATCTAAAGTTGATTGTACCAATGGTAGTAACACACTTCAATGCTTTATTCAATTGGTGTGCGATTCAATCGAAATCTGCAAACCATCGAATAGCCATAACTTCCTTTCCAATTGATTTAGACTCAATTTCAATTGGATTCAATAAAGCTGAGCCAACCAGCCAGGAAATATTTGTGATACTTTTTTATAAATCGGCAGTGATTGTAAGTCAACTATCAATTGAAATCCATTTTTCTGTGTGTGGCATATCGATTGAATGGGTTGTTGAATATAGATTGATTATTCTTATTAGGGGACATTGATCAGAAAAGAAATCAATCATTTATCGAAATGTGTATGGCCACCATAACATTGATATATGTATGGTGATCCTAATAGTGGCCTTACATGCTTTGATTTTATTATCTGATTGATGGTTGAATCGGCAATCAGTTAGCTATAACTTCCCTTCCGATTGTTTTAGATGTGATTTCGATCAGGTTCGATAAAACGAGTCTATCGTCCAGGCTGGGAAATTATCAATCATTTTTGCCCCGATCAGCAACGCTGATCATAAATCTGATCGTAGTTCAGTCAATCAAATTATGAGGTTGCACGGTGGAAACACAGATGTGATTGATCATTTACAATCGTATCTTTCAACTATCGTTCAAAATTCTCTTCCCTATGTGTGTCATATTGATTGAAGGTGTTGTTGACTACAGATCAACTTTAATGTAAGGCTCCATTCACTCCAATGCATTTTTTTTATGCTTTTTGCGGAAACACAGAACATTATTTTTAACATGGGTTCCCATGGAACACGTTCACATCAATGTATTTTTGTGGCTCTGCATTTTTAGAAAGGGTCAGGGACTTTTTTAAACACAAAACTGTGCTTTTTTTTTTCTTTTTGGTTCAATAGACTTCAATAAAGAAGCTGCAGAAAAGCATGCAGTGCGTTTTTGCAGCGATTTGTGTTTTTTAATCTGCTCTACAACATATTTGCCAAAAAAAACGCAAATCGCTGCAAAATTGCAATAAAATTGTTGTAAAAAAAACACAAAAAAGTACAACAAAAAGCACTGCAGAAATGCTCATAAGCAAACTGCATAGATGCGAATGGAGCCTTAAGCCCCATACACACTATCAGATTTTCTGTTGATTTTTGTCTACAGATTTACCAAAGCCATGTAGTGCAAGGGCCTGCTGATTGCATACACATAAACTCTGCAGAAAATCTGATAGTTTGTATGGGGCTTTAGGGTGGACTCTGATGGAGACACTCTTGTAAGGGAGGACTCTGATGGAGACCCTGATGTAAGGAGGGACTCTAATGGGGACCCTTATGTAAGAAGGAACTCTGATGGAGACCCTGATGTAAGGAGGGACTCTGATGGAGACCTGATGTAAGGGTGGACTCTCTTGGGGACCCTGATGTAAGAAGCAACTCTAATGGGGACCCTGATGTAAGAAAGGACTCTGATGGAGCCCCCGATGTAAGAAGGGACTCTGATAGGGACCCTGATGTAAGGGGGGACTCTTATGGGGACCCTGATGTAAGGAGGGACTCTGATGGGGACCTTAATGTAAACAGGGACCCCTGGCATCCCTGATATAAGGGGGACTCTGATATGAACATTGAAGTAAGGGGGGACCCTGATGTAAGGGGTAGTCTACTGAGGATCCTGATGTAAGGGGGACTCTGATGGGAACTTTGATGTAAAGGGTCGCTCTGCTAGGGACCCTGATGTAAAGTTGGACTCTGGTGTAAGTGGGACTTTAATGGGGACTCTGATGTAATTGGGGACTCAAGTTCATTTGAAATTTCTTTGTTTTAGGGTCCTTTCACACGGGGCGGATCAGTTCTGATCCGCCCCGTGGATGTCCGTTTGCTCAGCGGGGATCACTCCGCCGATCCCCGCTGAGCAGGGAGATGACAGCTCCGTCTCTGCACACTGCGCAGGGACGGACCTGTCACAGCGCCGCTCTCCCCTATGGGAGATCGGATGACGACGGACCGCAGTGCCCGTCGTCATCCGATCCGATCCACAGACGGATGGAAAAATAGCTTTTTCCTCCGTCACACTTTTTCGGATCGGAGCGGGTCGGATGTCAGCGGACATGTCACCGCTGACATCCGACGCTCCATAGAGCTCTATGGAGCACCCGTTCAGGTCCGCCTGAAAAACTGACAGGCGGGCCTGAACGGATCGTCAGTGTGAAAGGGGCCTTACTGAAGTTTTTTTCTCTGTTGTTATGATTCAGATCTTACTGCTTATATAAAAAAAAAAAACTCCACTCGCATTCATTTAAGATTGATTTGTTCTTTTTTTTTTTAAATGCATAAACATATACAGTATATGTGTGTGTTTTATGTATTCTATATACTGTATATATAGGCTTAGTTATGAATTTAATATCAGACATTATTACATGAACAAAAAGACAATATAAAAATAACATTTCTGTCCGTCGCCATCTGCTCCTATACATTCCTTGTATTGGTACCATGATACAAGTGGGCAGGAAATCAGGACAGAATGGAAATGCCATTGCACGCTAGAGAAGGCAGGGAAGTGGGAAAAGACTGTAGCAGTGGAGGATCATGGGAAATGATTTCTCATTCATGCAGAAGGACTTTATGTGTTAGCTGCTGCACTAGGATGCTGTCAGTGCTGAACATACGGTGACTACTCCCAGCTACATGGCTCTGGCATTGTATTAGCTGTGTGCTGTATGAACACCCAACCTCTGTGCCTTGTATATCAGAGTGTCAAATACAAAACTGTCTCTCTGCTCACAGCTGAAAAGATTCAAATCCAGCTGACAGTTGGAAAATAATGGATTTTAACTGCTTAGGTCTTTAAAGCTGAGCTCCAGGATAAGCAAATATTGTATTCTTCCTTAAATCTTGGTGTACTTAGTCTATTTCTTCCAGATCTGTGCAGTAATCCAGTGTGAAACTTTACCCATGTGTGAGAGCTTCCTGTAATAAAGACCGGTCACTGCTGATCTCTCTCCATGTGTAGAGTGACTGGTCTTCTCTCCGCCCCCTCCTGTTGTTTTCTACAGGCAGCCTGTAGTGGGTGGAGCTACTGGGCTCCTCCCAAAGTTCTGCTCCCTGCATAGGCTATGTACAGCATGGTGATGATATCAACATTACTTTTGCTATGTAATATCTGGGTTCGCCAAGGCATATGGTGCACACAGAGTGTATATACCTGTATATTCTTTGTGGCTATTGAGCAAACAAAATGTTGTGCCTAGAATTCAGCTTTAAGGGGTTTTGTCACCCTATAAAAGTGGACTTGCAATTGGTTGATATGGATTACTATGTATTTTTATATAGACCACTGTTATAATTCCATAAAAATGCGTGATCAAAATCCTTTTTTACTATAGTCAGTCTGCTGAGCCTACCAACTAATATTGGAGGAACTGGTCAAAATTGTGAAAACTGCATTATATTTTTAAGTTAAAGGAGTTGCAAACCCTTGTATTTTTTATGCCTATACTTACCTGTTCTGAGCAATATTTTTCCACAAAGAAGCCCTGATCCTCTTTTTCTGGGGTGCCCCGCTGGCACTCCAGGCCCCTCCTCTACATTGGGTGCCCCCACGGAAAGCCGCGTCCCAAGTCCCACTGTTGCATCCATTGGCTCAGACAGCAGAACTCACCCGGTCCCCCCGCTCCTGTGTCACTGGAATTGAATGACAGCAAAAGGCCACTGTCTCCCGCTGCTGTCAATCTGTCCAATGAGGAGAGAGACAGAAGCTAGAGCCGCTGCGCTTGTGCACATCGCTGGATCAGATTGGGCTCATGCAAGAAAAAGGGGGGGGGGGTCTGGGGGGAGCTGCAGCACAGAAGGTTTTTCACCTTAATGCATGGAATGCATTAAGGTGAAAAACCTTGAGACTTTACAACCACTTTAAGCTCCAGGCTTAATGGCATTTAGACTTATGGTGGGGGGTGTCTGTTGGGCCCCTCCCACAGCTCTGCTTTCTACCCAGTACACTGATGATGTCACTGCTAGTTTTACATGGTAATATCTGGGGTTATAAAGACATTTTGATGCACACAATGTAGATTTATATCCTTTATGGCGATTAAGGAATATGTTTAAATTAATGCTTTTGTGCCCAGAGTTCAGCTTTAAAGCGTTTCTGAAAGGCTCTGGGTTTTCTCTGTGTGCACAGGGTGCCTCCCAGCCCCTCCTAATACTTACCTGAGCCCCATCTTGATCCAGAGATTTGCACAAGGGCCTGGACCCTCTAGGGACTCTCACTTCTCATTGGCTGAGGCGCTTTAAAGTGGGGAAAAAACATTGATTTAAGGGCATTGCACAACTTCAAATGTTTTCATTGTTTTAGCTAGGTATTAGTGTAATTATATTCCCTGTGTTATTTGTTTGCCTTGCTTTGTAATGACGAGTTCACATGTTGTGGCAGTATTTTGTAGTGTGAGAGTCATGGCTGATCCACTATCCAATGTCCATATATTCATTCACCTAGATTGTCCTTATTCCCTTAAGGGACAAACAGCTTCTTGTTCCCAGTCATGGAGCATCCAATCCATCTCTTACTATTTCCTCTGTGTTGCTTCACAAATGTTGGAGTGATAATGTGATGAAACATCTCTTCAAGCATAGTGATCTTCTTGTTAATTGATCTGCCTGTTTTTCATCAGATTTGGCAACCCGTCAGAATGTGTAACGGAAGTGACGTTCCATTGCTCCCATCTTGCTACACCCCACACTCCTTCATAGTAAGGATAAACTGAGAACCAAAGTTTTGCATTTTAGACTTATTTTTAACAGTAAGGTGAGTTTATATAGTGAAATACAGTACTTAAAATTCCATCTGACTGGTTAGATGTTGAATTTTAAAAGCAGCAGCAAGCCTGCTGATCCCATAGGTTTGCTGATCTGACAGAAGCTCGCTGCTTTTAAAAATTCAACATCTAACCGGTCAGACTGAGTTCTAAGTATTGTATTTCACTATATAAACTCACTTTACTGTTAAAATAAGTGTAAAATGCAAAACTCAGGTGGGTGTAACAAGATGTCCACTTTCCCCCTTCTCGGTGTATCCTTACTATGGAGGAGTGTGGGGTGTAGCAAGATGGCGGCAGGTCACCTAATCTGACGAAACACCTGCTTGTTTCTAGATACTGCACCCTTATTAATATTTCTAGCAGGGATTTGCGGTGAAGTCAGTGGCTGGTGAGGCACTGGCTAGAATCAGAGCCAGATATACACAGCTTACATATGCCATGATCGTTAGAGTTTGGTGCCATTCCACAAATGTGTGCAATTTTAAAGCGTGACATGTGAGGTATTTATTTACTCGGCGTAACATCATCTTTCACAATAAACAAAAAAATCGGGCTAACTTTTGTGTTTTTAGCTTTTTTTTTTTATTCATGAAACAGTTTCTTTATTTAAAAAAATGCGTTTGAAAAATTGCTGCGCAAATACAGTGTGACATAAAAAGTTGCAACGACCACCATTTTATTCCCTAGTGTGTCTGCTAAAATATATATATATATATATATATATATATATATATATAATGCTTGGGGGTTCTAAGTAATTTTTTTTTGCAAAAAAATTATGCTTTTTACATGTAGGAAAGAAGTGATAGAATTGGCCTGTGTGGCAAGAGGTTAATTAATATAAGTAAGTAATATACAAATAATTATATATTATTTTTAGGGTAATTTACAATATTTTCAAGAACTGTACTCAAGCAAGTAGATTGATGGGCAAATTACTGAAGTTTGAAGTTATACCTTTAAAGAGTAAGTAAACTCTCCCCCGCTGATACTTTTTTTCATTTAGTCCATTATAATAAGTAATTATCAAACTATAACCACTGTAATCCAGCCCAAATCCCATATTACTTACTGTTTAAAGAAACTTTAAAAAACTTGTTTCCAGGGGTTAGGCAGCACTATCTTAAAGCGGGATTCCACCCTAAAGTGGAACCTCCGCTGATCGGATCCCTCCCCCCCTCCGGTGTCACAATTGACACCTTTCAGGGGGGAGGGGGGTGGAGATACCGGTCAAAGACAGGTATTTTCACCCACTTCCGGGCATAGACTCCCGTGGGAGTCTACGCCATTTCCTGCCCTGCCGCGCTGTCTGCTGGGACACAAACGCGTCCCAGTGACAGCGCGGAGATTTCCTATTGCGTGGCGCGGCTCGCGCATGCGCAGTAGGGAACCGGGAAGTGAAGCCGATTCGCTTCACTTCCTGATTCCCTCACCTAGAATGGTGACTGCAGCAGCCGAGAGCCGAGCGATCGATCGGCCTCGGCTGCCGGCATCGCTGGAACCCGGGACAGGTGAGTGTCCATTTATTAAAAGTCAGCAGCTGTAGTATTTATAGCTGCTGGCTTTTAATATTTTTTTTTTTGGTGGAATCCCTCTTTAACCACTTAAGCCCCGGACCAATTGTCAGTCTAAGGACCAGAGGTCTTTTTACAATTTCGCAATGCACTATTTTAACTGGTAATTGCGCGGTCATGCAATGTTGTACCCAAACGAAATTTGCGTCCTTTTCTTCCCACAAATAGAGCTTTCTTTTGATGGTATTTGATTGCCTCTGCGATCTTTATTTTTTACGATATAAAAGGAAAAAGACTGAAATAAAAAAATAAAAAAAAGATATTTTCTACTTTTTGTTATAAGAAAAATTGAATAAACTAAATTTTAGTCATACATTTAGGCCAAAATGTATTCAGCCACATGTCTTTAGTAAAAAAAAAAATGTCAATAGGGGTATATTTATTGGTTTGTGCAAAAGTTATAGCGTCTACAAACTAGAGTACATTTTCTGGAATATACACAGCTTTTGATTTATGACTGCCTATCTCATTTCTTGAGGTGCTAAAATGGCAGGGCAGTACAAACCCCCCCCCCCCAAATTACCCCATTTTGGAAAGTAGACACTCCAAGAAAATTGCTGAGGGGCATGTTGAGCCCATTGAATATTTTTATTTTTTTGTCCCAAGTGATTGAATAATGACACAAAAAAAAAAAAGTTTACAAAAAGTTGTCACTAAATGATATATTGCTCACACATGCCATAGTTACATAGTTATATGTGGAATTGCACCCCAAAATATATTCTGCTGCTTCTCCTGAGTACGAGGATACCACATATGTGGGACTTTTTGGGAGTCTAGCCGCGTACGCCACCCCGAAAACCAATCACTGCCTTCAGGATTTCTAAGGGTGCAAATTTTTAATTTCACTCCTCACTAACTATCACAGTTTCGAAGGCCATAAAATGCCAAAATAGTGCAAAACCCCCCCCAAATGACCCCATTTTGGAAAGTAGACACCCCAAGCTATTTACTGAGAGGCATGTTGAGTCCATGAAATATTTTATATTTTGCCACAAGTTGCAGGAATATTACAAACTTTTTTTTTTTTTGCACAAAGTTGTCACTAAATGATATATTGCTCACACATGTTATGGGCATAAGTGAAATTACACCCCAAAATAAATTCTGCTGCTTCTCCTGAGTAGGGGAATACCACATGTGGGGGACTTTTTGGGAGCCTAGTCCCGTACAGGACCCCGAAATCCAAGCACCGCCTTTTATGATTTAAATATAAAACGTTACCAAAAAAAACTGTTAGCAATCGCAGGGATCAGGCCGGACTCTGCGAACGCTGCAGTTATGTGTTTAGTGTTTTGTAAGTGACAGTGATCGATCGATACTGCACTTGGGTGGGCTGGGCGGAGGGGCAAAACGCAGGTGCTAGCAGGTATCTAGGCTGATCCCACTAACAATGCGTTTTTTTGGAACCCTAAACTGCTGGGGACGCTAGTAGATATTGATCTGTTCAGATTCTATACCACTACGGGCGGTGTATGCTTTGCGCGTGGGTGTTAGCGGTACTGGCACTAACCTAGCGCTGCCTGGGGCGATGCAGACCCTGACCCTAAAACCTAATTGATATCACTCGCTGGGTGATCAGGGGGTTAAACCTTTATTGGGTAATAAATGGTGGGTGCCCTGATGCTATAAAAAGCAAACTAACTAACCCTTATACGGTGATCACTGGTGAAAGGGTTAACTAGGGCAATCAGGGGGTTAAAATCTTTATTAGGTAGTATATGGGGGTCCCTGACGCTATATAAAAACCTGACGGGGAACCTAAATAACTAACTGGCTAACCAGAGTCACCAGTGACACTTATACGGTGATCGCTGGTGAAAGGGTTACCTCTGGGGGCAATCAGGGGGTTAAAATCTTTATTAGGTAGTATATGGGGGTACCTAACGCTATAAAAACCTGACGGTGAACATAAAAAATAACTAGCTACCTAGCGGCACCAGTGACACTAATGCAGCGATCAGAAAAACGATTGCTTAGTGACACTGGCAAAAGGGGGTGAAAGGGTTACCTGGGGGCAATCAGGGGGTTAAAACCTTTATTAGGTAGTATATGGGGATCACAGAAGCTATATAAAAACCTGATGGGGAACCTAAATAACTAAATAACTAATTGGCTATCCAGCATCACCAGTGACACTTATACAGTGATCGCTGGTGAAAGGGTTAACTCTAGGGGCAATCAGGGGGTTAAAACCTTTTTTGGGTAGTATATGGGGGTACCTAATGCTATAAAAACCTAGCGGAGAACCTAAAAAAATAACTAGCTACCTAACGGCATCAGTGACACTAATGCAGCGATCAGAAAAACGATTGCTTAATGACACTGGCAAAAGGGGGTGAAAGGGTTAACTAGGGACAATCAGGGGGTTAAAACCTTTATTAGGTAGTATATGGGGGTCCCGGACGCTATATAAAAACCTGACGGGGAACCTAAATAGCTAAATAATTAACTGGCTATCCAGCATCACCAGTGACACTTATACGCAGGGCCGTCTTTAAGGTAGGGCAAAAGGGGCAGCTGCCCTGGGCCCTGTCATTGTTGTGGGGCCCAAAGCAGCTGCCTCATACTTGCCAACTATCCCAGTTTACATTCCCTTGTCCCTTGAAGTTTTAGTCCTGTGCTGCTACTAATGCTGCCCAGCTCTGCCCTAGTGTACAGAAGACTCACCTGCAGACCCTGTGTTTACATGTAAATACTGGCATTCATATGTAAATAGCAGTTACATGCATATGTAAATAGCTGAGGCCAACTGCACTGATATGTAAATAAAGGCAGCATTCATAGGTATATCATGCCCCCCTGCAGTGAGGAGAAGATGTGCTGTAACCTATAGCAACCAGTGAGCAGTATTACTGTACAGCAATCTCTAGCAGCCAATCAACAAGCAGAAATGTGCTGTAACCTCTAGCAACTAATCAGAGAGCCTTAAGGAGTGCTGTAACCTCTAGAAACCAGTCAGTAAGCAGTAATGATATGCTGTAACCTCTGGCCACCAATCGCAATCGCTGCCTGATCTGATACAGTAAACTGATTTTAAGTCTAGCTGCTATTTATTGTATGTCTCTGAGAAGGTGGAGAGGGAAATTGCATGGGGGGAGGGGGCCCTAAGAAATTCTTTGCCCAGGGTCCAATTAATATTAAAGACGACCCTGCTTATACTGTGATCGCTGGTGAAAGGGTTAACTCTAGGGGCAATCAGGGGGTTAAAACCTTTATTGGGTAGTATATGGGGGTACCTAATGCTATAAAAACCTGGCGGTGAACCTAAAAAAATAACTAGCTACCTTGTGGCACCAGTGACACTAATGCAGCGATCAGAAAAAGGATTGCTTAGTGACACTGGCAAAAGGGGGTGAAAGGGTTAATTCTAGGGGCAATCAGGGGGTTAAACCTTTATTAGGGGGGGTGGTAGGGGGCTACCCTGGACCTAACACTAACTGCCCTGACACTTTTTACTGTCACAACTGACACTAAATGCAGTGATCAGTAAATAAATGATCACTGCAATCAGTGACACTGTGACTGGGGGGGGATCGGGGGGCGATCGGGGGGGTGATCGGGGGGGGTGATTTGTGTGCCTATGTGTACCTACGTGTCAGTGTAGTGATTGGTGCACTTACTATGTGTTCTCCTCGCAGCCCGGTCAAAAAGACTGCCTCGAGGAGAGTGACATCACTTCCTCCCTGCCTGTGAAGCTTCTCATTCACCAGGAGCGATCGAGAGGGGATGGCCAGAAACCAATGGCCATCCCCTCATCCTGGATCGCTCCTGAAGCAAAACAGACCGCCGCAGCCAGCGGGAGGGGGTCCGATCTGACCCCCCACCCGCTGGAACGCAAACACGTATCGGTATGTGCTTGTGCCTGTCAGTGCCATTGTGCCGACATAGATTTACATGCGGCGGTCCTTAAGTGGTTAAGTATTGTTTTCTGAGTCCACAGTGGAGTGTATTTCCGCCCTTACATTGAGCATTTCCTGTACTGTTAACCAAGCCTCCTTCTCAATCCAACATTTCTATGGCAACATTGCTTCCCTGTTCATAGCTGACTTGTTTATTTCATAGTATTTATTTGTGCTGATTACCTAGTGTTTGCCTGTATTTACTTGTGCTGATTCCCTGCTTTACACTGTATGTGAGGTCACATGTTCACATGGTATGTAGAAGGAAGCTCTGAGTGATTAGCAGCCTGCTGGGAGTTCAGTGTTGTGTTGTAGGAAGTCCTGATAACAGATAGATAAGATATAGAGAGTGTGCTGTAAATCATGGGAGATCTGGGCATGCTCTGTGACATCATTCTAAAGAACAAAAAGGATTACAGCAATACTAAGCAAGTAAGGAGATATCTACAAGCAGTGTTCATTGGTTTTTTTTTATGCTGATTCACATGGGACAAAGTTGTAATTTCACAGTAATTTCACAGTAAATAGATAAATAAGTAATTATCTTATAACATATTGCATAATATTATGTACTTTAGCTCGATTAAAACAGTACCTTTTCAACAGCAGCAGATCCTCCCTCTTAATTGTGTGAGAAAAACTTGGGATTGTGGGTAAATCTTATACCCATAAACACATGTTTTTTTCTTCTAGTTAAGCGGGCTGGACTGGAAGGGGTCATGTGTCTTTTAGACCCATGCCCCCTTCGATGACACTGCAGTGGGAGGAGAGCCTCCACTGCAGAATTTTTATTGGACAGCTTGTTCCAATGGTGCTTTACCATTGGTCCAAGGCTCCAAGCTGTCTACTGAGCTCAGTGCCTCTGCTGCAAACATAGTGTGCCAGCTTGTATATAAATTGGCTGCTCTGTATGTAGCTTCTGACAGGCTGCTCAAGGAGTCCTGTATCTCTGGAACCATAGATGATATAACCCCCAAATTTAGGGTCTCTGTTACCCCTGGTGACCAGATTGCTAAGCTACAACCCTTGAAGCCCAATTTTTTTTTATATGTATAATCATGGTAGGTGAGGCTCAGCCTCCCCTGCCTCCCTTGACTGCACGTTCCTGATTTCTAGATAGGCTCAAATGCTACTGCCATTAGAAACAAAGCTACCAACTGGCTCTCATTTGGAGGAACTGTCTCTCAACCAGTGTTCTGTGGAACCCTGGGTTTCCTCCAGAGGTTCCTAGAGGTTCCTTCAGAATAAAGCACTGGTATACTGGTCTCCCATTTATACTAACAATGTAAGTGGCCACTTCTACTCTGACCACCAATGTAAGGGGCAACGTCTACACTGAACACTGGACACCAATGCAAGGGGCCATTTCCACACTGACCCCCATTGTGTGGGGGCACTTCTACACTGATCACCAATGTATGGGGTCACTTCTACACTGACTACCAATTGGAGGGGACACCTCTACACAGGCCACCAATGTAAGGTGTCACTTCTACACTGGAGTTGTTAGCCTTTAACATTGGCCATCAATGCAAGGGAACACTTTTACACTTACCAGTAATGTAACAGGTCACTTCTACACTGACCACCAATGTAAAGGATCCCTTCTACACTGAACAACAATTTAAAGGGTCACTTCTACACTGATCATCAATGTAAGGGGTCACTTCTACACTGGTCATACAAGGGGTTGTTCTACCCTGACCAACAATGTAAGGGGTCATTTCTTCACTGACCACCAATGCAAGGGGTCATTCTACACTGACCACCAATGTAGGGAGTTATTTTCTAGATTGATCACCTTTGTAATTGGTCCCTTCTACATTTACCAAAGCTTTAAGGGGATACTTCTACACTAACCAACAATGTAAGATGACACTTCTACACTATCCACCAATGAATGGGTTATCACTACAGTGATCACCAATGTAAAGGATCACTTCTACACTAACAACCAATGTAAGGGCACATGTACACTACAGCTTCTAAACTTGAGTTTAGGAGCTTTCGACATTGTTTCCATAAAAGTCTATGTGTCCATGTACACACAGGCTTTTACAAGATTTTAGAAGCTGATGCGGTTAGGGGAGGTTCAACCTCTCTCAACCTACCTCTCCTGAACGCGGATAAATTGCATTCAGGATAGGCACATCTTGACTGCCGGCCTCAAAACGTGGCAAAATCACAGCGTGTTTTTGCTGTGTTTTGCATTTTCCTGCAGCCAGCGGTTAACCTAATCTATGTGTACATGAGCCCTAAGGGGTTATTTCTATAGTGATCTCACCAATGTAAAGGGTCACTTATACACTAACAATCTAAGGGGTTATTTCTACAGTGATCATGAATGTAAAGGGTCACTTCTACACTAACCACCAATGTTAGGACACTTTTACATGGCCCCACTGTAGTTTCCCCACAGCCCAGGTGCAGAGCAGTGCACCTGCAGCTTTCGTGTGAGCTACCTATGCTTTACCATAGATGTTTATTAGATTGGGCATTTTTGGTGCAATTTCTGAAAGCGCACCAAAAGTCCTGTATGCTGCATCTCAGAAAACACACCAAAAATGCCTGAACTAAGAGAAGTCTATGGTAAAGCATGGGTAACCTCCATGAAAACCACAGGTACACTGCGCTGCACCTGCGATGGGGGGGGGGGGGGGGGGGGGACTGCAGTGGGCAGTGTGAAAGGGGCCTTAGAAATTACTTGTACATTGACCATCTATCTTAGGAGTTAGGTCTACACTGACCACCAATGTGAAGAGCAACTTCTGCACTGACCAACTATGTAAGGGGTTACGTCTACACTGACCACCAGTGTCAGGAGATGCTTCTATACTGACCACCTATGTAAGGGGTTACGTCTACACTGACCACCAATGTGAGGAGCTACTTCTACACTGACCACCTAGGTGAGGGGTTGCTTCGACACTGATCACCTATGCAGGGGTTTACTACAATTCACACTTCTTGCGTTTCCTTTTGTGACTATTACTATTATTATTATTTGTTTAATTTTTTGAGGTTTTTGTGCCCGGAGTTCACCTTTAAGGATCACCATGAACTGGATTCCTTGGTTCATAGTTCATGATTATTGTGTTCCTCACAAGACAAGCCACAAGAGTTGCTCCACCAGGGGATGTTTGGCCCAGCATTATCCAACTCATAAGAACAAACACAGGCTAAATATTGTAATGTTTTGCTATTTAGTAAAGCTTCATATGTGGTCTTATTAAACAGATCAAATGAGATGTTTATACACTGGCAAACACTTGTATTCAGAAATATGTTTCTGTCTATGGCCGGCCAAAAGTTTGCACAGGAGAGTAAATGATTTTAAAAACATGGAAGGGAATGTCTGTGTAGATGAAATATGACAAAGGCAGTTGGCAGACAGGAGGCACAACACAACAATTGACAGACTACAGACATTGCTGAAGCTTTGTGACTTTGTGACACTGCCCTCTTGTGGTCATATAAAGTCCTTCTAAATCCATGAACAAAAAGGTTATATTTTGCAGAAGTTCTTTGGCCTCATGCACTCAGGAATATTAATATACTCCTATCTACACTGAATATTTCTGCCAGGAGCTGGCAGAAAAATCCAGCTAATAAATACAAATTTTAACACGTAATTACACGTGCTTCTGCATGTTTACAGGCATATGGCGTTTAGAAGCATATGCCTTTAAACTCAAGCTATTAGACTAGTAATTTATTCTAGCCACTAGAATGTGTTTACATGCATATATGCATGTAGCGCCGCCTCCTGAAGAGCACGCGCTATGTTTTTTTTTTTTTATTTAAGGTTATACCTGAACTGCAGTTTGGTTTGGGTAAATTGTCACTCTTGCTGTGCTTTTTGGGAGAGGGTACTTAAGATGCGGATGTCACGCGGTTCGGGGTTCTGGTCCAGAAGGATGTGCTGACTTCATAGTCCTGGTCCTCCTGACCAGCCCCCAGGAAGGCTATGGCCTGGGGTGTGGAGACACCCGACTTCTTGTCTCGTGGCTGGCTAGCCCGAGGCAAGGAAACTAAAGGAGGATTCTGAGGTATTTGGGTGCCGTCTCCAGTTTGGGAGAGACGCAGTAGCTTCATAGCATTCCAGGGGAAGACTCTTCAGTAGAAGGCCACATACGGGTTGGTTTCTTAGCAGGAGCCTGGAAGGGCTGAAGTACCAAAGTGAATCCGGTCTTGTGGATATCGCCAAGCTGGCTGAAAGATCCAGGTATCACATGAGTGTTCTACAAGTTTAGTTTCCTACGTGTTCTACAACAACGTCTGTGGCAGAGACTTATTCTTGTATGTTCTACAACAACGTCTGTGACAGAGACTTGTTCCTGTGTAAAACACCTTGTTGGCTGCTAGACCTTGTGAGAGAGGGACTATCCAACCTGAGTGAACATCCAGTTGTGAATGGCTATTCTCTGGATGCAGTCAAAGTAAGCAAGTCCTTCATTTTTGACTTTGACAATAAGAGTACCTGAACTTTCTTCCTGACCCTCTGATCCCAATTTAAGAGATCCCAATTCAGTTCGTTGTCTACGTTTTGCAAATAAGAATTCCTTTATGCGGATTCTGTCGTCAGTCTCTCAAGTTACTGGGCCATCTACCACAGGAACCCCTAGACACAGATCGAGGAGGAGAAGGTAAAGGTAAGCCCAATTCAAACCAGCAGCTCCTTCGGGGGTTAGTGCTACATGCACATTTACATGTAAAAAGCACATACACGCTTCTCCCGGAACATGGGTTTGGGGCTTTTTTGCTTACGCTCCTGAATGCAGCAGTCAAATATTGATTTAAACTTTTGCATGGGCACATTAGCTAACATGCAGCTGTGTTTAGAGTTATCAAAAAAAATGCCAGTTGTCGTATATGTTTCATATTTGTGTTTATGAGACCTCAAATGTGGTGGCTGCATTCGTTTTATTTTTACTGAATTCTTTGCCTTTATTTCCACCTTGTGATTATGCAAGTAACACATTTCCTGTCCTAGGGTGACAATGCTCATTTACTGCACTGTATTTAAGGAGGAGCAGTGTTGTCACCCTAGTCTGCTTTCCTGATATGGACTACACTCATCTGCCTCTCTTGTAACCTCTATTATATAGAGAGGAGGTGCTTTTTAGTTCACAGAAGATATCTGGTAATTTGATATTGTTTGAGATATCATTTCAGTGCCCAAGAACACTACATTTCTGGCAGTATCAACTGGTATTTTCTGTATTCAGGCCCCCATTCACACCGGTGCCACGTTGAAATTCTTCTACTTCAAAAGCCGTACATCAGTGAGATTTGCGCTGCCAATTTCATTGGGACTTGCAACTTCATAGAACAGAAGTCTATGCAAGTTGCAATGAAATTGGCAAAAAGTAGTGCAGGAACCTTTTTCAAAGTTGCTGCAACATGAGTCACGCCAATCTGAATGGTTCCATTGCCGACAATGGGGTGGGACTTGTCATGTGATTTGGAACTGTCAAATCACATGACAAATCGCACTGGTGTAAATGAGGGCTAAGGAAATGTTCCTAGCCTGAACAAAGAAACAAATGCAGCAATTACATCTAAGGACTGGTAGGCTGCAATATAATAATGTATAATAATATAATAATACTTTTATTGCCAACTGTTTAGACATTAATGGCTGTGTGTTGAGTTATTTTGAGGGGACAGCAAATTGACACTGTTATACAAGCTGTACACTCACTACTTTACATTGTAGCAAAGTGTCTTTTCTTCAGTGTTGTCGAATTGAAAAGATATTATAACATTTTTACTAAAATGTGAGGCTCGTACTCACTTTTGTGAGATACTGTATTATATTTTTGTTCTTGGGCTTAGATATAGTTTTATTAAGAGACAAAATACATTGAGATTTGTGGTCACGTCAGTACAGAAGAAGCCGTGGATGACCACAGACGGTCTGGTGATACTAACAAAAAAGGAACTTTATCCCTTATTGTTACAATATTGCGTTGCCAAAAACTATTGTGCTTTTTTGACCTAATGCTAATCTTAATGCTAATTTTCCCAAATAGTTAAAAGAAAGGGAAGTGCCACATCCCCATGCAAATGACAAAATAGGAAATATGAGGAACTCTATTAAAATGGGACTTTTAAGGCACAATTGGTTACAATAAAATACTAATTCTTTATGTAGAATAAATACTCATAAAATGGTCATCTCCAATAGGTTACATTAAATTTCTTCAGAAGTCAGTTTACAATACAAACACAAAAAAACTGGCAAATTTCTTAGTGGTCCAATGCATTTCATGGACCTTTTCCATCTCCACAGGAGCCATCATTTTGCTTAATCACAGGCATCTAAACAAAAATAATCATAATTAATGGACAATTCATCATCCTGGTATATACAATAGTGACAGTCCCGGACTGAGCGGTAGGCGCAAGGAGGGGCAGTATTTTAATACACAGTAGTATTTTAGTATACAATAATTTATTGTAACATGTTGTGCCTCATAAGTCCCATATTAGTAGAGTTTCTCTTATTTCCTATTTTGCTGAATGCTAATTAAGTCTGATGTAAGCCTACTGAGGGTCGCTTTTTCTTTTTTGGGAAAGACAGAACAGTCCTTCCAGTTGCCATGTTAAAAAGTCTCTGCGTTGATAATGGCCATTTTCTTGGCTCATGCTTTATCCTTAATTCTTGTTACATGTTATATGTTAAAGACAAACTCTGCTATTAAAAAAAATTATTCCCTTGCAATGGGATGTCCCTGCACTGCAAAGGTTAAATGGTCATTAAGCCTGGGGTACAGGGAATAATTTGAAATACCTACCTTATTCTCCTCTTCTCTCTGATGCTCGCTTCCAAATATTGGTCCACTGAGTGTGATGATGTCAGAGACTGACTGCTGGCTGGAGCGGTGAAGAGAAGAGGCCTCAGGGGACCAGTTGTACAGCTTGGAGGAAACCTGCTGGAGCAACAACATTTATTTACCACATATTTACAACAGGAGCAGCAGCAAGGTAAGCTTATTCCATTAAGACTAGCAGTGCAAGATATTTTTTTAAGATGCCCAGAGTGGGATTTTAAATTAAGTCTAAACCCAATCACTAAAATATCATGTAAGCTTTATCAAGATAATGTAATTTCAATGTTGAACTTTTTTACATCTTCCATTTTACTAAGTTCAAAGAGTACCTAGTGATCCTGCCAGGAAGGTCCCTTCTCATGTTCTTTTGTTATAGGATGACAACCCTCTCCCACTTGTTCTCCTGTGTTGTCACCGTGTCACATGCACACCTAGTAGGGACCGCAAGTGGCCATGCCAACATATATTGCACAGGCATTGTCTACCATTGTCATTCTCAGATAGACCGGGCTACAGAAATGATTGCACCTGATGCTATGGTGCATTGTGGACAGGAAGAGGCTGCAGGGAATGAGCAACAATGGAAAACAAAAGAGATGAAACAAAAGGTGAAAACAATATTTTATAAAATGACCATTGTGTTTGACACAAGGCTTTAGCCAACCAAATGTCATTCTAACTTAATGACATTTGGTTGGGGAAAGCTTAACATAGTGAGTTTGCTAGATATAACAAGGGAGTTGATTCTTTGTTGACCCAACATAAACATCCATTATACAGTACTTGTTATATGGATCGATCACCAATAACATTTGTGGGCTGTACCAAGTTATGCTTTTTCATCTTTTTAATCTTTTTTTCCATTGTAGTAGGCAGGAATGAATAGCAAATAGTCTTAAATTTACCTGATCACCAGTGAAGGAAAGACCTGCAGTACTTTTTTCCCTTTATCTGCACCTGGTGATTCTGCCAGTAACACAATTCCTATCCTAGTGCATCACTGTGCTGCCCCAATGGGGCATAGAATTTATATAGATTGTTTTCCTAACCATTTTGTATGGATGTTTTATATTTAGTTCACATGCTGCCATCTAGTGACCTTTTGTGGTAATGTACTTGTTTTCTCAAGTTTATTTCCCCTTATGTTATGATATACTTACTTTGTATGTAATAGTCCACCCTTCTTCCTGAGTTTGTACTTCCTGTGTCATGGATGCAGCTACAAGCCACATGTAGCAGGGCACATGTATTCTGCATTGTAAGCTACAGACAATATCATCTTTTGACTGCATAAATACTACAACCTCTTCATCTGTTTATATCCTGTCATCTGCTGTAACCGATGTTCAGAATAAAAGCGTCTTGTGGATGGAATCGGTATTTGGTGAGTTCAAACTATCTGGTGAGGATTGTCCTCAGTGATTATATCTTATACAGGCCATGCATAGAGTTCTCACAAGGGATAGTCGCTTCACAACAATCAGAGTCAGAATAGTCACCCTAGGTTGCCCCCTCTGATTTGGATTACAAGCACCTTCCCCTTACCTCATCTCTAATACAAAGGGGGATGTGTTTTGTAGTCCACAGAACATACCTCCCAACATTTTGAGATAGGAATGAGGGACACCTACTAGCAAATGTACGTAAGCATAGGACACGCTCCCTGCCACACCCCCTTAAAGGAGAATTAAGCAAAAAAAGGTTAATTAAATCCACAAGTGCTTTTTTCTTTACCACTACTATTCCTTTATCATAACTTTTAAAATTTACAAATGCAGCAATTTAGAATTTGGATGAAGGTTTAGCACTGGGAAACACTTTTTGAAAGATAAAAAGTGCATTTTATATACAACTATATAAATCAGACCAAAATGAGAGACAAATGAGGGTGAATGAGAGACAGAGGGACATTTCTCCAAATCAGAGACAGTCCCTCAAAATCAGGGACAGTTGGGAACTATGCACAGAATATAGATAGGAATGCTGAAAGAGATATCAGTGCACAGGAAGTTACAAAGACATTGGAATTCTGGCAGGGTCAATAGCTAAAACAGTACACGAAAGTGCAATGGATTTAGGAAAATACATACAGTAGGTAGACCCGGAGAATGCAGCAAAGAGCATTAAAACATTCCTAAAATGTACAAGCCCTTAGGGCAGGCACAAGGCGACATCCAGAATTTGTGTTAATGGGATGACAGGTTATAAGTAGCTCCCTTCATTGGCTGCACAAGAAATGTTTGAGATGGAGAGATGCAAAGGCACATTGGTCCTTATTGTTCTAAATGCTCCACATTTCCCACATAGAAAGAATGTGCTGTTTGATGGAATGAACATGCTGACAGAAGTAGAAGTCAAGGTGAGAAGAATGATTCATAATTATACAGGATTTATTTTGTGCCAATAGTTTATGCAATGCTTTGTAAAGGAAGAAAGTACAGCTAAAATACAATTCAATACAAGCAGGTTCAGAGGGCCCTGTTCCTGAGAGCTTACAATCTAAAAGGGAGGAACAAGTGATACAAAAGGTAATATGTTATGACTTGCACTATCAGTGTACTGTTGCTCAGTATCCTATCAGCAGGCAGGATCTGACTGTGATATCTGGCAGGGGTGCCGGGGGCATAAGACTGGCAGAACATAATTACAATTGTCTTGGCAATTACATTTTAGGAGATTCCTGAAAACTAATTTATTCAGGGAAGCCTACACCCACCTAACTCTCCCGGAGCCACTCCCATCCAATCATTCTCTGCAGCTATTATCCCTCCCTTTAGAATGTCAGCTCTATGAGCAGGGCCCTCCCATACCTTTTGTATTGAACTGTAAAGTAATTGTGTTGCCCCCCCCCCCCTATACATTGTAAAGCGCTGCGTAAACTGTTGGCGCTATGTAACTCGTGTATAATAATAAATAATTTCCTTATATGTATTATGGCTGTCTATTTACCTACTTGCCTGGGGTTAATCTTTAATAATTCAGAATGAAAACACTGATAATAATACAGGTTTTTTTTAAAGAACAGGTGGTAAGTAAGTATATCTCAGTGATCAATGTAATATATCCTTATATGTGCCAATAAAACAGACATAGATACTTACTTGTTATGGCTTATGGACACGGTCATAAAGCATGCGAAGCCTATGTAATGACATTCTCGGGTCCCAATGCCGCCACGTAGAGCTGCCCGTTGAGATGCAATATAAAAAGCATCTGCATGCGGTTGTGTACCAGGGGTTGCGTAAAGCACCTACATGCACACTGATGTATCCTCTGAATGCACACTATCTGCGTGTGATTGTCATAGGTTGCTGGTTAAGCAGTTATGACATTTATTATACTAGTTTAGAAACACAATTACCTTCACCTTTTATTTATTTATTTTTTCAATTTCTTTAGTAAATAGAAGTGCACACAATGGCATTGCATACATTGCAGAGAATATCTAGATATGAATACAATGCTGTTCAGCAATGAGATACATGGCCCATTACATTAATTTTATCATTATGTATTACACCATTATATTGCAGTAGGCAGTTTTATTAATTAATGTGATTTCCCAGGGGTGTAAGAGTGGGGGTCATACCTGTGACAGAATAACTGACTCAAGTGTAAAGGGGAGCGGGGCCACTGATGGGAAAGGGGGTACAGCCACCCATCCTGTACCAAGCATAGGCCCATTCTGAGTCTGGGTCAGGCTGGGGTGGCTCTTAACCAGGATGATTTTGACTGGTTGGGGTACCATCTGTCAGACTCATGCTGGCCATGCCCCTGGTATTTCACCCAGTAGGACCTCGCAGGTAGGCTGTATGAGGTGTCATGTTTTGGCTCTGGTTCTGACCTTTTCTCTTACAGCCTTGAGTTATCTAGATATTCAGAGAATACAACAGAAATGGAAGAATAGCCTGGAGCAGACCCACAAGCTGAACCCAGAGTGCAGGGAGGACTCCCTATATGTTCCCCATGGCAAGAGAAGTGAAGCAGAAGCTGGCGGCAGGAACTCCAGCACTCTTTGGGGTACATGCCATCCAACAAGCTGGGTCTACATTGTTTTTGTGCATTGGCACATTTTATGCCTCTATTGAACCTTGGTAAGACAGTCCATTCCTGTGAAGAGGCTGCATGACATGTTAAAAAAGGTGCATTCTCTTTTGTGTAACATAGTGCACCACACAGGGCTGCTGTTACAAAGTGATTGTAAAGTCAAATTTTTTCTAATTAAAAATAACAAACATTTTATACTTACCTGCTTTGTGCAGGGGTTTTGCACAGAGAAGCCTGGATCCTCCTCTTCGGTGTGCCTGGCCCCTCTCTCCTGCTGAGTGCCCCAACTGCAAATAGCTTGCTATGGGGGCACCCCAGCCAAGCCACAGCTCCTGTGTCCAGTCATACACGGAGCCAGGCCCCGGCCCCGCCCCCTTTTTCTCTTCATTGGCTGACTGACTTTGACAGCAGCTGGAGCCAATGGCGCCTTGCTGCTGTCTCAGCCAATGAGGAGGGAGAGCTCGGGCAGCCGAGAGACTACTGCAATATCACTGGATCACTGGAGCGAAATGGGGCTCAGGTAAGTATTAGGGGAGCTGCTGCTCATAGAATGCTTTAGAATAAAAACCTTCTGCCTTTACAATCACTTTAACAAAGGAAGAGGCTGGTAAATAGGACATCTTTACCACACACCCTCCGCTCTCCATCCCATTACATCTCCCTGTGTGCCTTCAGCAGCTGCTGGCATGAGAGAAGAGGAGGGAAGCTGGCTATGCTGCAGGGGAGCGGGGCACACAGGGAGACCCATACAGCAGGGGGGTGGGCACACAGATACCAATCCCCCTGCAGTGCAACCAGAGGAAGAAAAATTACGAGAAGCTTGCAAAGCTGCAGGGGGAGCCACAAGAGTTGGCAAAAAGGCAGTGCAGCCGTCACTCCGGCTCAGCAGGTGCCCCAACTCCCCTTTTGAACTGATGGGGCCTGGGCCCAGCACAGGAGGGCTGGCTGTACTGCCTTATCAGCGGCCTTGGCACTACATGATAGTGTGTTATCATGTGTTGTGATGTGCTGTAATGCACAATCATTGGCTATGTGCATTGATTTGCATACATTACTGCAGCCCAACACTGTACCCTGACACACACCTTAACGTGTTGGATAGGGCCTTGTTCAAATGGGCATACTACAGCTCCCATGCAAAGGTTGTGTTTACCTGCATGGGGATACACAAGGTGTTCCTTGCTTCCCCATACAGGCAGTTCCATTCATGTCAATTGGAATGCAGTGGTTGCATGGACACAGCTGCTGTTCCCAATTAGATAGATGTGTGATTGTGGGTACATGACCCTGAATGCAGACAGTGTGACAGGCTGGGTTCACACTGCTGCGGCTAGGAGACCCGGATGTGATTCGCACCGCACTGCAGTGCAAATCACATCCGACCTCTGTGCGATGCGAGTTCAGCCATACAGATAGTATGGCTGAATTCGCATCGCACCCGCTCCAAACTCGCACAGGACCCTTTTTTTGGTCCGCAGCAGAATCGGATCGCATGGGTGTTCACACCATGCGATCCGATTCCTGTCCAAGTTTGCAGATCGAACTGCGATATGCGAACTGATCTGGGGGTGTCATTAACGTTTCACTGACACTCCCAGCAGTTTGCATAGGGCAGTGTGAACTGCCGGCTGGAGGTATGCGATGCGGGAACCCGCCGCGGATTTGCGGCGTTACCGCATCGCTTCAGTGTGAACCCAGCCTAAAGGCTGTGCACCTGCATGGATGTCATATTGTGAGATGTAAAATTTATATGACTTACACAGGGATGCACGGAACCCCTGTGCTTTCCTGTGAGGGCAAAAACGGCCCTCACAAGGCTTGCCACCTCAGCTCTTTAAACCTGAACACATTAAATACACAGGTTCTGTGGCTGATTAAGGTGGAAATTAAACTCACTTAGTTCCTTATCTGCATTAAATTAGCCTCAGAACATGTGTAATATGTGTTCAGGTTTAAAGGGAAAATGTAGCAACCCTAGCCCTCACATGACCCAGGGGTAGGCAACCTCGGCCCTCCAGCTGTGGTGATACTCATGAGACATTGCAGCAAGACCCTAACAATCACAGGTATGACTCCTAGAGGCAGAGACATGATGGGATTTGTAGTCTCAAAACAGCTGGAATGCCGGGGTTGCCTACCTGAGTGGATGAGGCCTACAAATGGCCCCTGGAGCTCTTTATTAGATTGAGGGCCTATGCACACCTGTGTGTTGCAGTGATGCATTTAATGTTTTCTCTGGTGCCATTCTTTGTGAAGGCATTTTACAGTAGAGCGCAATACACTACCATAGTTGCCAACTGTCCCCAGTGGACATTCCCGGGATTAGGACATTTGTCCCGAATAAATTTTGTCCCGGGAAATGTCCCGGGAAATTCGGTTTGTCCCGGGAAATTGAATTTCCTGTTTTTTTGCCGCCGGCCACTAGAGGTCGGCGGCCGGCGGAGACAATGTCTCCGCCAGGCAGCCATTTTTAAGAAGACCAGAAGTTGGTCTTCAATAGAGAACCTGTGGCGCCGCCCACCCCCGCTGCCAGTGTGTGTGTGTAAAGTGCAGTGGGTGGCGCCACAGTTCGAAGTCTCTGCACGGCAATGGCGGCATGTTGGGGGTCAGTCTGTCACTGTGTGGATGTTGGGGCGGGGGCCAGTCGGATGTCTGGGGCCAGTCTGTCACTGTGTGGATGTCGGGGCGGGGGCCAGTCGGATGTCGGGGGCCAGTGGTATGATAATGTCTGGGGTCAATCTGTCACTGTGGATGTTGGATGTCGGGGGCCAGTGGTATGATAATGTCTGGGGCCAGTCTGTCATTGTGGATGTCGAGGCGGGGGCCAGTCAGATGTCGGGGCCAGTCTGTGGATGTGGGGGTCAGTCTGGAGATGTGGGGGCCAGTCTGTGGATGTGGGAGCCAGTCTGTGGATGTGGGGGCCAGTCTGTGGATGTCAGGGGCCAGTGGTATGTCGGGGGCGTCTGTGGATGTGGGGGCCAGTCTGTGGATGTTGGGGGCCAGTGGTATGTCGGGGCCAGTCTGTGGATGTCGGGGGCCAGTCTGGGGATGTGGGGGCCGGTCTGTGGAGTATGTGGGGGCCAGTGGTATGTCGGGGGCAAGTGGTATGCCGGGGGTCAGTCTGTGGATGTCGGGGGCCAGTCTGTGCAGTATGTGGGGGCCAGTCTGTGCAGTATGTGGGGGCCAGTCTGCAGATGTGGGGGCCGGTCTGTGGAGTATGTGGGGGCCAGTCTGTGGATGTCAGAGGGGCACCAGATGTAAGGAGGGGCTCCACTGATGGACACAGATGTGAGGAAGGTACCTCTGATGGGGCACCTGATGTAAGGACAGACTCCGCTTGGGACACCTGATGGCATTTGGTGGCAGGCAACGTGGCTAGTGACGCGCTCATGGCTCCCACTGATTCGGCATTATGGTGAGTTGAATGATTGATTTAATTTCATATTACAATGTAATAATAGAAATAATGCGCTTCAATCATCCTGACACCATAACAATCATGGCACCGGGATGATTGAAGCGCTAACACCAGGTATTTGGAGTATCTTTATCTGCTGATTGTCAAACTCTGGAAAACACTGCTATTGCTATTGTGGTGTAGGATCGGGGGGCTGCTGTCCCTCCTTTCCCTCTCCCCCTCCCTCCTTTCCCTCTCCATCCCGCATTCATCTCAGACTCTAACCGCACCCCTTTGAGCCACGCCCCATGTAAGCCACGCCCACTATTAAAAGTAAACCACCCCCATATTTTGTCACGGCGTGCTTCGCCCCATTTTTACCTTTCCTTATGCCACACCTATAACCGCATGCCCCGCCCCCAATTATACCACTACTCCGCCTACTGGCAAAAAAGTGTCCTGCAATTTTTTTTTACAATGTTGGCAACTATGCACTACAGTGCATCACAATACACACACCGTGTTTTGTGGTGCTCTGTGTTTTCAAAAAAGGGTCATGAGTGTTGTTTGATCTGTTGCAATGCATTTGCAGCACATAATGAACAGAATGGGCTACCTACCTTCATGCAATGCACATTAATATGCGCCATAATGCGTCTTAATGCATGTGCACCAAAACACCGCAACAGATTTCTAAAGATTTACTACACTGCTCATTGGAAGGGTAACAGCTGCTTCTTTTACAAGATGCACCATTTATTTTATTTATGGAGATGGTATTGTGTATATTCATTTCATTTCTTTAATAATGTGTATCTATAGGTCTGTGGTTGAACAATAAATGGTATTCTGATTCTGTGTACATTTTTTATTTTATTGTACAATCAGATTGTAAGGCGTAAAGCCAAGCAATAAATCTGTGACAGACATTGCCTGAACCAGGCTGAGGTAAACTTGTAGACCTTCCCTCAATAACACAGTGTATGGGAGAACATGCAGACGCTCCCTGCCTGTGTGTCACAGTGCGCGGGCGATAGTTTTCAGACGCTCCCTGGCCGTGACAGTCTGGGAGAGAATTAGTGACAGGCGGGGAGTTTGCAGACGCTCCCTGGCACTGACAGGCTGGGCTCGTAGCCGGCTGTAGGAGTCGGATCCCGGGGAAGGAGGGAGCGCACTGTTCGGCACTCAGCGCTCCGATCGGCCCTCTGTGCTGCTCCGGGATCGATTGGTCTGTGTGCGGGGATCTCCTTCCTATGCAAGCCGAGTTGTGTGCACTGATCGCCGTGTGATCTCCATCCCTGGACCCTTCACCTCTGGACCCCTCATCTCCGCCTGCAATGCACTGAGCACACCCGCCGCAGTCATGACGGTGGATTTCGAAGAATGTATCAAGGATTCGCCCCGGTTCCGGTAAGAGAATGAGATCCTATGGACATCGCACGGTGTGTGTGTGCGTGTGCACAGCATCCATCCATCCATCCATCCATCCATCTATAGGGGACACCATTCATCTGTATGGGAGGAGGAGAGACATGGAGGATATACACCACATGTCATCATCACCACTATATACTATATCTATAGATCTGACATCTCACTGACCTCTGTCCATTGTATCATTACATACATAAATGTATATAAGGTATGTACTGTAATACTTACCTTGTATACATACAGTACATTTTTTTTTTATAATACATACAGTATACACACATATATACTCAGGGTCGTCTTTAATATTGATTGGATCCCAGGCAAACATTTTCTTAGGGCCCCCGATTCTGAGATATACATTAAATAGCAGACTCAAAATCAGTTTACTGCAGCAGATCAGGCAGCAATTGTGATTGGTTGCCAGAGCTTGCAACATATCATTACCGCTCACTGACTGGTTCCTAGAAGCTAAAACACATTATTTCTGCTTGCTGATTAGTTGCTAGAGGTTACTGGAATTCCTTACCGCTCACTGGTTGGTTGCTAGAGGTTACTGTGCATCATTACCGCTCACTGATTGACTGCTATAGGTTACTGTGCATCATTATCGCTCACTGATTGACTGCTATAGGTTACTGTGCATCATTATCGCTCACTGATTGACTGCTATAGGTTACTGCACATCATTACTGATAACTGATTGGTTGCTAGAGGTTACCGCACATCATTATTGCTCACTGACTGGTAGCTAGAGATTATCGCAGATTATTACTGTTCACTGATTGGTTGCTAGAGGTTACTGTACATCATTACCTCTGCATCAAATTGTGAGTGTGGCTAAACTGCACTAATAGTGAGGTATTGTTATAAACCAGGATCTCAGGAGTGCACCATATACATACTGCAGGGTTCTGGAGTGCACTACGTAGAGTACAGGGTTGAGAAGTGAGCTACATACAAAGTTCTGGGTTGAGCCCCCCTTCCCTCCCCCCCCCCTCCCTCCTCTAGGGTCACACAACCTAAACCAGCTCTCGGCTCTTTAGGGGTTCCTGACCTTTAGGGTCACACAACTTAAACCAGCTAACAGATCTTTAGGGGTTCCTGACCTTTAGGGGCACACAACCTAAACCAGCTAACAGCTGTTTAGGGGTTCCTGACCTTTAGGGGCACACACACCTATTTGTAGCTCATAGATCTTTTAGCTGCTCACAGACCTATAGGACTTCACAGAACTTTAGGGGTTCCCGACCTTTAGGGACACACAACCTAAAGCTGCCCACAGAACTATAGCGGCACATATATATCTTTAGCGTCTAACAGATCTTTAGAGGCACACAGAGCTATAGCAATGATGGTGAACCTTGGCACCCCAGATGTTTTGGAATTACATTTCCCATGATGCTCATGTACTCTGCAGTGTAGTTGAGCATCATGGGAAATGTAGTTTAAAACATCTGGGGTGCCAAGGTTCACCATCACTGTTCTATAGCATAGGCGCACAGACCTATCGGTGCCCCCTCCACAGTCAACCCACGTGTGATAATAGACGCAAAAGAGATTGTACAAAAAGGATTGTATTATCGGTCTCAGTAAAGCAGTACAAGCAGCACTGATGTACAGACCATGGCCATCCAATCAGTCCCACATCATATCGGTGAGATCCTGTATTCTGATTGGCTGTGGTGAGTTATTAGGCTTTTTATCTGGTTTTTGCTTCCTTGTGATTGTAGTGTGTATACTGTCATCAGATCTTGTGTAGTGCTGTATAGGTGATCTACTGTGTATCCTGGTACTCATGACTGACAAAAGCCTCCTTTATAGTAAGTAGAAGAGACTGGACCCACTCCATGTGTTGCAGGAACACGTGATAACCGCAGCGTGTGGGTGGCTCAGGGGGTGTGCGAGGGGCTGAATATCGCCGGGTAGCTCCAGTTTGAATTGTAGAGTTGTTCAATAAAATTTGTGAACATCTTCTGTAGCTTAGAAGACAAAGATGTCTACAAGTAAGGTGGTCCCAGGAAGGCTGGGAGTGGTCCCTATACATCAATGGCACCCACAGCCAACATGGGCTTATAGGTAACTCAGGTTCATCTCTGACTTGTAAATATATAGAAGGTATATAGGGCAGCACTGGGGTCCTCGGTTCAAGCGTTGGCCAGGACACTGTCTGCATGGGGTTTGCATGTTCTCCATTCGTTTCCTCCCACACTTCAAATCATGCTGGTGGGCTGATTGTCTCCTGGCTAAATGGGCCCTGATCTGTGCATGTATGTGATTTAGGAACCTTAGATTGTAAGCTCTTGAGGGCATGGGGATGATGTGAATGTATATGCAGAGTGCTGTGTACACTGTCAGTGCTATATAAATAAAAAAATTAAGATGTTTGAAAGGTAACTGAGTTATCCATTTTGTAGATGAGACCTGTGTTGCAACAAATAAGAGAAATGTGGTGATTGATGGGCTGTGGAATGTGCGTTTCCTGAAGGGCGCTCTGCTTCTCCATCCCTCCCAGTGTTCTCTGTATAATGAACTGCAGACGGTTTAGTGAGGGGCTGGCTGCTGCCCCCTATCTACCATGTACAGTCTACTGTCATTCTGTCATTACACTGAAAAGGTGGCTTGAAATCTGATTGGTGGCTGCAGGCAACGCCTCCACTCCTTTTGGATGTAGTTGTTACAAAATAGACTGATCAGTGCTATACCGCCATGTACTTTATTTATCTTTTGGTATCGCTAAAGGCAAAACTTTTTCTAGCTTTGGATAAAGGAGAGAGGGATTAGATTGCAGACTGTTTTCACCGAAAGTGGAAGAAAATGTTAAAATTTCGGACTGTCACCAGAACAGGAATAGTGGTAAAATCTCTCAATGGGGACACTAGTTCTGGTGACAACCAGGAATTCCCTAATTTTCTGTTTTGGCAATGAGACAGGAAGTTCAGTGTTCCAATGCCATGGCGTTTATAACTTGGACTGCAGAGTTCGACGGGTGCAACCGCCTGCCAAATGTACCCATTGAGATCAACGGCGCTGCACCGCAACCGGCCATTGCATGAGATAAGTGTGGCATTTACAGGGTTAAATCAGCCTGTGAGGTGGCGATATAACACCTCACCACTTGTCATATGCCTCCTGAAATGCAAACCGAACATGGATCGCTCTTCAGAGGACACCACAAGTGTGAAAAGAGCTCTTATTCTTCCATAATAACCTATACACTTCCACTACTACACTACACAATCGTTCACCCTAACTTCAGAGGCGCACATTCATCTTCCCCTGCCTACACACCACTCCCTCTCTCACATTTGGATATTATTTTGTTAATTCAATTTGGATTGCAACAGAATGGGAGGGTGGGGGCGGGGCCAAAACTAAAAGGGGACTAAAGTTCAGTTTTAACCACTTTAAGATCAGCCTTTTCTGACACCTTTTTGTTTACATGTAAAAATCTGTTTTTTTTTTTTTTTTTTGCCTGGATAAAAAAAAAAAAAACCTTTTAGTTACACAGGCACCATTCTGATAGAACTATTTAGACCAATTGTGTGTGTGTGTGTGTGTGTGTACGTATTGCGGTCTTAAAGTAGTTAATGGTTCTGTAATCTATTTTTTCAGAAAATTGTTTCGTGCTGCGTTTTTTTTTTATTTTTTTTTTCTGCCTCCTTGTATTGCCCTCCTGTGCGCTCCCAAACTATTCACATTCTTATACCAGGTTAAAATACGTTGAATATTTTTTAAAGTTGAACACCAGACTCAAAATTGTTAATTGGAATATGTTCCTCATGAGCCAGAAAGAATAGAATATAAATCCGCTTTGTGTGCACCAAATGCCTTTGCAGACCCAGATATTTCAGTGTAAAAGTAGCAGTGACATCATAGCTGTGCTGTATGTGGCCAGTGCAGAGCAGTGACACCATAGCTGTCCTGCATGTAGCCAGTGCAGAGCAGTGACACCATAGCTGTCCTGCATGTAGCCAGTGCAGAGCAGTGATACCATAGCTGTCCTGCATGTAGCCAGTGCAGAGCAGTGACACCATAGCTGTCCTGCATGTAGCCAGTGCAGAGCAGTGACACCATAGCTGTCCTGCATGTAGCCAGTGCAGAGCAGTGACACCATAGCTGTCCTGCATGTAGCCAGTGCAGAGCAGTGACACCATAGCTGTTGTCCTGCATGTAGCCAGTGCAGAGCAGTGACACCCTAGCTGCGCTGTACGTGGCCAGTGCAGAGCAGTGACACCCTAGCTGCGCTGTACGTGGCCAGTGCAGAGCAGTGACACCCTAGCTGCGCTGTACGTGGCCAGTGCAGAGCAGTGACACCCTAGCTGCGCTGTACGTGGCCAGTGCAGAGCAGTGACACCATAGCTGCGCTGTACGTGGCCAGTGCATAGCAGTGACACCATAGCTGCGCTGTACGTGGCCAGTGCATAGCAGTGACACCATAGCTGCGCTGTACGTGGCCAGTGCAGAGCAGTGACACCATAGCTGCGCTGTACGTGGCCAGTGCAGAGCAGTGACACCATAGCTGCGCTGTACGTGGCCAGTGCAGAGCAGTGGGAGGGATTCAACAGGCCCAACCCACTGCCTGTCGCCTGCAGAAAACTACAGGAGGGGGGCAGAGATAAGACCAATCACCCTGCACAAGGAGAAATGGAAGCAGTGACAGGTCTTTATTACAGGAAGCTCCTGCACAGAGGTAACGTTTCGCATATATTACCTTTCCCTCGGATTTTACCTGCGCCCTCTGGGTGTGAATAATGTAGCTTTCCTTCCGGCAAAATCCTGTGAAATACTGAGTAGCCCAAATCTCATGAGAACATGCTCCTTGCACAGTGCTGTATCATCTTCTTGTGAGATTTGGGCTACTCTTCATTCCCAGGGATTTTACTGTAACAAGTACAACGTCATCCTCTACAGTCCAAAAGCCAGGCGAAAGCCAAGTATATTTTTTAGCTTTTTTCTTTTCACCATACAGTTTTTTAAACTTTCGTTTTTTTTTTTTTTTTTTTTGCAGCAGCAGTTTGCATTGGGGTAGACCTTGTTGCTAGTGCAAAAACAAACAGAAAAAAAATGGCAAGAAAGAGAAGGGTAGGGAAGGATCATGTTTAAGGCCTGCTTTGGTTCCACGTACCTACTATGGCAACAGATTAGGCGTTAAAGGACCGACCCAGTTGTCATTCCTGAGAAGCTTCTTGTTATGTGATTTTACATTGTGACCTTACAGCAGACTTGTATGGAAGAGGTAAAGTGTGAAGCTAAGGCGCAAAACATTCATTACAATATATTCCACAATAGCCATAGAGAATGTAAAATCCACTTTGTGTGCACCAAATGCTTTAGCAAACACAGATATTACCTTACAAAAGTAGCAGTGGCATCATCTCATGTAGTAGAGGAGATGATGCCACTGAGTTTCTCTGGGACATTGGTCACCAGTACAAATGGAGAGGTTAATCTCAACGGGGACATAGACAGCCATTAAAAATCTGACAAAGGGACCATCTTCACCACTTTAATTAATCAATAAAAATAAAAAAAACTGCCTAGAGATGAACTTTAAAAGGAAGGTAGGACATTGTCTACCTTCTTCCTGTGTCTTCTATTCTACATTGCGTAGTTTTCTTCCACTCCTTGGTGTTGAGACGTGTAGGGTAACTTGGGTGACACCCTTACACCTCTGTCAATCTATTTGTTTTTTCCAGCACAGATGTTGCTTAAAGCCCCATACACACTATCAGATGTTCTGCTGATTTTTGTCTTCAGATTTACCAAAACCATATAATATGAGGTCAAACCTAAGGAGTTTCAATGTGTATGTAATCAGGCAGGCCCTTCTACTACATGGTTTTGGTAAATCTGAAGGAAAAAAATCAGCAGAAAATCTGACAGTGTGTATGGGGCTTTAGGGCAGTTTATAGGCAGGAGTTCCCCAATGAAAGTGGAAGCCCCCTTTAAATATCTATGGCCTGTAAAGCAGAGTATTGTTTTTTTTTAACATCCATTATAATATTAATTCTGGAGGGATCTTTTAATCGGATTAAGTATGCAATCAATACAAGCTAATCAGGAGCAGAGGCTGGCCTTGAACATATGGAGTTAGTTTGTGACAGTCAGTGTGGATCAGATGCTGAAGTGGAAACTGAGGTCATCTCCGCATCTAGAATGGCAGGAAAAATTACAGGAATCCATGAATAATGGCTTTTAAAATGTTACTTTCAAACCCTATGTGGTGCTTGTATTGAAACCATTGTAAGTGTTTCTGGTAAAGCAGCCATTAGTAATGGATTGATTATTAAATTGTCTTGCTGACACTAGACATTATTTTCTATGCCCTTTATGGAAGATATTAAACCCTAAAGCCTTTGCATCCATAAATATTAAAAACATTTTCCCTTTATTTTCTATCCTTTGTCGCATCTGCATGTTGCTGATCTGTTGCAACTTCTTTGCAGCCACTTCCTGCCTACATGCACTCCAGTATTGGCTACATGGTGTTTCTCAGGTTGGGATTCATAATGGCAACAGTAGACCACCCCTGCATAATGTGTGTTGAAATGGCTGCTTAAAGGCCATGTATCTGGGTGACAACGCAGAACAATTGGGAGATAACAACAGAGTGTTGTCACAATGTAATAGGAAGTGCCAGAACACAAGGCACATTCAGGGAAGGATCACCAAGTATTATTATTGTCATGAAAGTGGAAGTTCCTAGGAAGGTATGGGAGTCATGGTCACATGTCAGTGATATCGGCTTCCATGTGAAATTTCAGCAGAGAATCGGGGAACCCAAATATAGTCAAAAATAATAATAGTATATGTAATAGAATGCTTACACGTAATCACAGTGTGCGCGGTGCTTTGTGTACATAAACCCGTATGTTATGATACCTATTGATCCTGCCAGAAACGCTTCCTGAATGACACTTCCTTGTATACGGTGATAACAGTGACATAGTGCTATTGAAATCAGCATTATAAACATTCACTATGCAGCGCTGCACTATATATTTAACTTTATTATTTTTTTTTTTAATCAATCGATTTTTATTGATTTAAAAAATAAAGCACATAGAAAATACATCGTACAATAGATTTCAAATACGAGTAGACAAAAGATATACGAGAGAAAAAAGAAAAAAAAAATATTGACATTCTTATAGACGTACAATTCATCCATTAAGTAAGAGATTAATAATACATTACAGAAACATAAATATAAAATTAACTGATATATTTAAATTGTATAAATATTAGCCTCCCCTAGACACCCCAGTGGGTGCTCAGCTGTGTCTTGGGGGAGAGAGATGTCGCCAATATTAAGTATTTTTAGACATATAAAACTATAATATATCCAAATATAATGAAACCAGGAATTGAAAACGCAGTAAAAGTATATCTAGATATGGTTTAAGATTGTTTCAGAAAATCATATATATTAACTTTACTTACATCAACACAGATCTCCGCTCTAATTTTACTAGACGCACCCCCTGCTACATTTAGTTTATCAGTCTCCACCCAATGAAGCTTTTTCCTGCCTGCCTACTGACAGTAACCTTTACCAGGTTCTGCAGGGGTGTGTCCACTTTTATCATTCACTCCCTCCTGTGTATGTGGTACCAGTATCTTTCAGCCGGTTCCGCGATACCCACGAGATTGGATTCACTTAGGTCCCTCAGCCTCACCAGGCTCTTGCTAAGAAACCAACCCGTACGTGGCCTTCTTCTGAAGAGTCCTCCCCTGGATATCTACGAAGTTGCTGGGCCTCTCCACGACCGGAGACGACACCGGACCACCTCGGAATCTTTTCTTTCGTTTCCTTGTCTGGGGCTAGCCAGCCCCGAGACATAAAGTTGGGTCGATCCGCACCCCAGGACATAGCCTTCCTGGGGGCTGGTCAGGAGGACCAGGACCATGGAGTCAGAACATATTTCTGGACCGGAAACCCCTGAACCACGTGACATCCACATCTTAAGTACCCTCTCCCAGAAAGCACAGCAAGAGTGACACTCCCACTTGGTGGGCTCCTAGAGAAAGTAACCTTAAAGCATCCAACCTAACTGTGATTCCATGCCTGCCAGAAAAGACAGTGCCCCCCTATGGCCAGGCTGAACATCCTATAGTCCAGTCAGACTGATGCCGAGGTCCAAGTTTGGAACAATTATACCCAAACCAAACTGCAGTTCAGGTGTAACATTAACTTTCAAAACGTATAGCGCGTGCTCTTCAGGAGCCGGCGCTACATATATATATTTATATTTTACAAAAGTTAGAATATGAATTTAATGCATTATCAACAGAAGTAGTATTCTGCTTTGCTGCTTAAATGCTGCACTGTATTTTTTCATTTTTTTTTTTTACATGATGCAATACCAGCACATAAAATAACTGTCGTGGTTGTGCAAGGTGGTTATTGGATGTTTCAGGAGTGGAAAAGACACATTGAGTTGGTTTGGAGCATACATCAGTGTGCATGAGGCCTCATAAACATAAGTAAGCAGTTTACATTTCAATTGCATTTATATATAAAATACTAATTCTTCAGCCCAGCTTGACAAACATACAGACACTAGGTTCACACTTGCGATACTGAATTTTTACACGTCTTTCATATGTTTTTTTATTTATTTTTTTTATTGGATTTTTGGTGTTTTTCAATATTGGGCCAAAGACGCAATGGGGTCGATTTACTAAAATTGGAAAATGCTAAATCTGGTGCATCTCTGCATAGAAATCAATCCGCTTCCAGGTCAAAGCTTAATTGGACAAGCGGATGTTAGACGCTGATTGGCTACCACGCACAGTTGCACCAGATTTTGCACTCTCCAGTTTTAGTAAATCAACCCCACTATGCCACACCAAAAGAAGTGACTTCACCTTTTTCCAAGGCGCACAGAAGTGTGCTGAATAGGTGTGAGTAGCCCCATAGATAATAATGGGATTCCTCTCGTTGTACATTGTTGCGTGACAAATCGCACAGGTGTGAATGGGGATCAATAGGCTTCAGACTGGAACCCATAATGACTAAGGATGAGCTCTGGCGTGTTCGCACAGCCCACGTGCAGAGCCCGCCAGGAAGTCGGCGCTGCGCTAATCACAGGCAGTGAGACATTGTCCCGATGCGCGGCTGCAGAGATCAGGAAATGTCTCACTGCCTGTGATTAGCGCAGCGCCGACTTCCTGGCAGGCTCTGCACGTGGGCTGTGTGTACACGCCGGAGCTCATCCTTAATACTGACTCAAATCTGCTCCTACAGGGTAAACTCATTGGTGCTTTAGTAGTAATAATTGAATTGTAGCCACACGTTAAGCAATAGGCATGTTTAGGTGTTGACTATCTGGCGTACAGTAGCAGAGCAGGGTTGTGATCGTGTGTCATAGTCTGACGGTGTCTGGGCTGGGATCTAACCGGACTAGTTTGAGTGCTTTCCATATTTTATTCATGTGCTGTTCTCAGACCGCACACTATATATAAAAAAAAAAAAAAAAAAAATATCTTAATGGATGATTTTATGAGGCGGTGTAATGCATAGTTTATGTGGATGATACTATGTGTAAGCTTGTGAGCCTGCATTTACAGATAATGAGATGGCGTTGCTTCTAGATTCTTACCAAGGTGTGGGCATGCGCTGTTAAAACACAATTATAATCCTAAAAGCTTGGCCTGCTGGCTATACATCTCTATATACAGTGACTTGAAAAAAGTATTTATACCCTTTGAAATTTTCCACATATTGTCATGTTACACTCAAAAAACGTAAATTGATTTTATGTGATAGACCAACACATAGTGGCACATAATTGTGAAGTGGAAGGAAAATAAAAAATGGTTTTCAAAATGTTTTACAAATATGTGAAAAGTGTGGTGTCCATTTGTATTCGGCCCTCCTGAGTCAATACTTTGTAGAAGAGCCTTTCACTGCAATTACAGCCGCAAGTCTTTTTGGGGATGTCTCTACCAGCTTTGTACATCTAGAGAGTGACATTTTTGCCAATTCTACTTTGCAAAATAGCTCCAGCTCTGACAGATTGGATGGAGAACGTCTTGCCACAGAGTCTCAATTGGATTTAGGTCTGGACTTTGACCGGGCCATTCTAACACATGAATATGCTTTGATCTAAACCATTCCATTGTAGCTCTGGCTGTATGTTTAGGGTCGTTGTCCTGCTGGAAGGTGAACCTCCACCCCAGTCTCAAGTCTTTTGCAGACTCAAACAGGTTTCTTCTAAGATTGCCCTGTATTTGGCTCCATCCATCTTCCCATCAATTCTGCCCAGCTTCCCTGTCCCCTAAAGAAAAGCACCCCCCACAACAAGATATGTTTCACGGTGGGGATGGTGTGTTCAGGGTGATGTGCAGTGTTGCTTTTAGGCCAAAAAGTAAAATGTTGGTCTCCTCTGACCAGAGCACCTTCTTCCACGTGTTTGCTGTGTCCCCCACATGGCTTCACGGGAACTGCCAACGGGACCTCTTATGGTTTTCTTTCAACAATGGCACTCTTCCAAAAAGGCCAGCTTTGTGGCGTGCACGACTAATAATTGTCCAGTGGACAGATTCTCCCACCTGAGCTGTGGATCTCTGCAGCTCCTCCAGAGTTACCATGGGCTTTTTGGTTGTTTCTCTGATTGGTGTTCTTGCCCGGCCTGTCAGTTTAGGTGGCTGGTCATGTCTTGGTAGGTTTGCGGTTGCGCCATACTCTTTCCATTTTTGGATGATGGATTGAACAGTGCTCTGTGAGATGTTCAAAGCTTAGAATATATTTTTTTTATAACCTAACCCTGCTTTAAACTTCTCCACAACTTTATCCCTGACCTATCTTTTATGTTCCTTGGCCTTCATGATTGCTGTTTGTTCACTAAGGTTCTCTAACAAAACTCTGAAGGCTTCACAGAACAGCTGCATTTATACTGAGATTAAATGACACACAGGTGGAATCTATTTACCAATTAGATGACCTCCTGAAGGCAATTGGTTCCGATTTAGTTAGGGGTATCAAAGTAAAGGGGGCTGAAGACAAATGCACGCCACACTTTTCACATATTTTATCTATAAATATGGGGCTTTAGTGTCAAAGGTTATGGTTAAGTGTTAGATTAGGGTTCTCTGTTAGAGACTGCCACATGAGGGAAGTGGGGTAACTTCATACTTCCTCCTGCACCTTTCTTTGAGGTTAATTATTGAGTTTAGGAGGTTAGGTTGAAATAATTGTTAAGGGACTGACTTACTTTTGTAGTAATTTTTTGGGATAAGATAAATATGTGTCAAAATAACATGTAGTAAAGGCATCATTGCCAATTCAATTGTTTAACATTTGTAGCCAGAATCTCTGGTGCCAAAATTCCAGTGCCATAAATAACCATGGCAGCTCTAAGTAGATGGAAAAGAAAGTAAAATGCTATTTATCATTTATTTATTAGGGTAGATGTGCATCTAAATCCACCTCTCCTCTCATGTCTAACCTGTGTTTGAATCGCACCTCAGAGGTGATTGACAGGCGGTGAGGAGGCGATATGACGCCCGTTTTACCCTATTTTAGTTTCAATAGTGCTGACAAACGCACCACAACCGCATGCATTACATATTTAGTAGACCAAAAGGGAAGAAATAAGAGACAATCATTATTGGGGTTCACATACACTTTAAAGGACTCTTGACATTTTGCGGCAGGCCTGGTTGGTGGTGATATGTCACCTCCTCAGCACCTGTTTTACCCTGAAAAGCTTGCACCACCTTGCTACAACCATGTTCATTACATGCGGTTGCAGGGCAGTTGTGGTGTGGTCTCATTCTCTTGAATGGGTTCTGTATAGCATTGGTACTGGCTGCTAAATGTAACATGTAGTATAATTTTGTCACGCTATGTGTACCACCCAATACAGTCGTCAGTGTAGCCTAAAGTACTGTACATGGATAATTTAACTTTTAGAACAATACATTAAGTTTGAACAGTTATGCAAGGCTAAGTGTGTGTGTGTGTGTGTGTGTGTGTGTGTGTGTGTGTTATACATGCATTCTAACCACTTTTTTTTTATAAGTGTTCACATGGCCTCTGTTGCAGTAAGCTAATCTTCCCGGAGAAGATGTTTGCAGGTGGTGTGCCAGCAGGAGGCAGAGAAACTGCAGCACACTGATCCTCCTAGTGACAAGCTGGGCAGGAGGGCATGCCAGTAGGAGGCAAAGAAACAGCAGTACACTGATCCTTCTAGTGACAAGCTGTGCAAGAGATGTGCCAGCAGGAGGCAGAGAAACTGCAGTACACTAATACTCCTAGTGACAAGCTGTGCAGAGGGTGTGCCAGCAAGAGGCAGAGAAACAACAGTACACTGATCTTACCAGTGACTAGCTGTGCAGGGTATGTGCTAGCATTAAGTGGAGAAACAGCAGTACACTGATCCTTCCAGTGACAAGATGTGCGGGGGGGGGAGGGGGTGTCGGCAGGAGGCAGATAAATGACAGTACGTTGATCTTTTCAGTGAGTAGCTGTACAGGGGGTGTGTCAGCAGACGTCTGACCACTGGAGTACAGGCAGGCTGGGTTCCCAAGTAGAATGCAAAGAAGCAAACTGACCACGCCGTGATGGATGTAATTCCATGCCCTGATGCGGTCAGTTTAAAACGGGAAAGCAGATGTACCAAGGCATATACTGCAGTTGTTGGTAAATCTAAAGGAGATTGTACATAGTACACTCAGATAGTAACATGAATGGCCAGGCTAGCTCATTTGTGTAGTGTATAGGTAATCTTTACATTGTCACTTCCGCAGTGCTAATTGTATTTTATTTATTCATGTAATGATATTGTAATTGTTTTGATTATGAACGGGTATCTCAGCCTTTGTGCAGTGTTCAGGTTGCATTGTTTCCCTGTGTCATCCTTTGCACACTCCTCCTCCTCCTATCTGGAAATGAATGGTGCTTCATCTTCGTTCATAGCATTAGGGAGGCCTTAGGGACAGGGCGGAAAGCATGAGTTATCTATAGTAGCGAGTGATTCCCTGCAATCCTTAGGGGCTGTCGGAAATTTACATACTTCTGATCACACAACAAAAGGGCTGTTTGGTGGGTCACGGGCTGGGTGGGGTATCAGAGGGTGTGTGCCTGAGATCGGCAGAATTGATCTTTTCCTGACTGGAGCTGCATGCATTGAGGACATTGCATGATTTTGCTGTTGCTTACAGCTTTGAATGGTATGGAATATTCAGGGATGGGCAGGATTATTTCAGATTCAATATTGACGTGCTTGGCATGTGATAGCGCCTGGGCAGACACACATTGTCATCACTCTATAGAGTGCCTGGAGTTTTTTTTTTCTTCGTCTTCAGGATTATGTATTTTAGTAAAAATAATAAACTGATCAAATTTTTATTGAGTTGCAGCCACCCTATATATACTAATAACAAATACAGGAATGTATTAAAAAAAAAAAAAAAAAAAAAAAAAGTGTATGTAAACCCACTGGATCAAGTGTTGACTCGTGTGTTTATTTATTTATTTTTTTAATCCCTTTTTGTTATCCTCAAAATACGTACTCGCATGTCCAGAAATTTCAGAGTTGTCCTTCTGCAATCTATCACCACACCCCATGTCCTGTGCTGCTATCTTCTTTACTTACACCATCAAGGGATGGCTGTCTCCTCGGGGTTCTTGCAGCGGACCCCTGATGAAAGCTCATGCACCTCAGCACATCATCAGGGGCTTGCTGCAAGAACCTGGAAAAGACAGCTGCTTCCCTGATGGTGCACTGCGGTGCGTGCTCTGTCGAAGACCCTGAGACTTCCTTGGATGTGTGGAGTCCGTAACCCAGAAGGCTGACGGTGGCTGAGACATCGTTGGGTAAGAACCCTGGAAGTGCTGCGAGGGGTCCTGGAAAAAAGAAGTAGCGCAATGATGGAAAGTAGTTGTGGAGGGTAGAACTGCACGATTCTGACTAAAGTGAGAATCACAATTTTTTTACTTAGAAGATAGATCACGATTCTCTCATGATTCTCGCAGTGTAACAACATCTTTCACATTAAAACCAAAAAAAAAAATTGGGCTATCTTTACTGTTTCGTTTTTTGTTTTTTTTTGTTTTTTGTTTTTTATTCATTGAAGTGTATTTTTTCCCAAAAAATTGTGTTTGAAAGACCGCTGGGCAAATACAGTGTGACATAAAATATTGCAGCAATTGCCATTTTATTCCCTAGGGTCTCTGCTAAAATGTATATAATGTTTGAGGGGTCCAAGTAAATTTCTAGCAAAAATATTGATTTTAACTTAAGAAACAAGTGTCAAAAAAAGATTTAGACTTTTAAGTGGCTAAACTTCCTGCATTTACAGTTGTTTAAAAACTTGGCAGACTGCCTGGATTTTTTCCTTTTACACACAGAAGTTTCCCTTTGATCTAAGAAGGAAGAGTTAAGCCGCGTACACACGGGCGGATTGTATGGCCTACTTAGTCCGCCGAAACACATTTCAGCGGACAGTCCGCTCGTGTGTGGGCTTCAGCTGACTTTTTCAGCGTGCAGTCTGGCGGACTAAGTATTTCGGAATTTTCGTAATACTGTCCGTCGTACTCGCATTTCGGCGGACAATCCGCCCGTGTGTGTGCCAGTCCGCCGTACTTTAGAAATGAGCGGACTTTTCCCGCCCGGAGAAAAGTCCGCTCATTTCGAGCGGGTATCCAGGTAGGCGGGGCCCGCGAAGGAGACTTCGCTGGCCCCGCCGCCTGGTATGGACTTAAAGGGGACCCCCAACGCCGAAAAAAAACGGCGTGGGGGTCCCCCCCAAGTCCACAACAGACCCTTGTCCGAGCACGCTACCCGGCCGGCCAGGAAAGGGGGGCGAGCGAGCGCCCCCCTCCTGAGCCGTACCAGGCAGCGTGCCCTCAACATGGGGGGGTGCCTTGGGGAAGGGGGGGCCGCGCGGCCCCCCCCCACCCCAAAGCACCTTGTCCCCATGTTGATGAGGACAAGGGCCTCTTCCCGACAACCCTGGCCGTTGGTTGTCGGGGTCTGCGGGTGGGGGGCTTATCGGAATCCGGGAGCCCCCTTTAATAAGGGGGCCCCCGGATACCGGCCCCCCACCCTATGTGAATGAGTATGGGGTACAATGTACCCCTACCCATTCACCTGTAAAATAAAAGTACAAAAAAAAACACAACACACGAGATAAAATACTTTATTGCACAGCTCCGGGGGTCTTCCGTCTTCGGGGGTCTTCTCGCCGGACTCCTCCGCTATCTTCTTGTAGCTCTTTTACTAGCGGAGGAGTCCGGCTTTCTTCCTCGCCGCCGGCCTCTTCTCCCGACTTCGGGGGTCTTGTCCCCCTCTTCGGTTCTTCTGCCGGGCCACCGCGCCTTCTTATAGCTCTTTTACAGGCGGTGGCCCGGTCCTCTGTCGCCGCCGCCTTCCGTTCTTCTGCTTCTGCTTCTGCTGCTTCTGCTTCTGCTTCTGCTTCTGCTTCTGCTTCTTCTTCTGCTTCTTCTGCTTCTTCTTCTGCTTCTTCTTCTTCTTCTGCTTCTTCTGCTGCTTCTTCTTCTTCTTCTTCTGCTTCTTCTTTTGCCTCGACGATCTCTCCGGCCGGAATGCCAGGGACGCACTGCGCGGCCACTTATATAGGGACAAGGGGCGGTGTCACATGGCTTTATGTCACATGGGTTGGTGTCACATGGTGACCCCGCCCCCTTACGATGTCATAGTCCCCATGTGACATAAAGCCATGTGACACCGCCCCTTGTCCCTATATAAGTGGCCGCGCAGTGCGTCCCTGGCATTCCGGCCGGAGAGATCGTCGAGGCAACATCTCCTGGAGAAGAAGAAGAAGAAGAAGAACGGAAGGTGGCGGCGCGGCGACAGAAGACCGGGCCACCGCCTGTAAAAGAGCTATAAGAAGGCGCGGTGGCCCGGCAGAAGAACCGAAGAGGGGGACAAGACCCCCGAAGTCGGGAGAAGAGGCCGGCGGCGAGGAAGAAAGCCGGACTCCTCCGCTAGTAAAAGAGCTACAAGAAGATAGCGGAGGAGTCCGGCGAGAAGACCCCCGGAGCTGTGCAATAAAGTATTTTATCTCGTGTGTTGTGTTTTTTTTTGTACTTTTATTTTACAGGTGAATGGGTAGGGGTACATTGTACCCCATACTCATTCACATAGGGTGAGGGGCCGGTATCCGGGGGCCCCCTTATTAAAGGGGGCTCCCGGATTCCAATAAGCCCCCCCGCCCGCAGACCCCGACAACCAACGGCCAGGGTTGTCGGGAAGAGGCCCTTGTCCTCATCAACATGGGGACAAGGTGCTTTGGGGTGGGGGGGGCCGCGCGGCCCCCCCTTCCCCAAGGCACCCCCCCATGTTGAGGGCACGCAGCCTGGTACGGCTCAGGAGGGGGGGCGCTCGCTCGCCCCCCTTTCCTGGCCGGCCGGGTAGCGTGCTCGGACAAGGGTCTGTTGTGGACTTGGGGGGGACCCCCACGCCGATTTTTTTCAGCGTTGGGGTTCCCCTTTAAGTCCATTCCAGGCGGCGGGGTCAACGACGTCTCCTTCGCGGGCCCCACCTACCTGGAGACGCGCTCGAAATGAGCGGACTTTCCTCCGCGTGTGTGGGCGAGTCCGTTCGTTTCAAAAGTAGGGCGGATAGTATGGCGGACTTAGTACGCCGTACTAGTCCGCTCAAAAAGTGGTGTGTGTGGTCAAGTCCGTTCATTCGAAAGTATGACGGACTGTCCGTCGGATTGTATGACGGACTAAGTAGGCCATACAGTCCGCCCGTGTGTACGCGGCTTTAGTTACAATATTTCATTTTAAAAACTTGGCAGACTGGCCAGATGTTTTCTTTTGACAGCTGAGTGAGCAGAAAAGTCTCTCCACTTTATATGAAAGAATCTACAAACTCTGCAATAGAGATGATCAGAGGGGTTGAATCGAGATCACGATTTTTTTAACGATTAATTGTGCAGCTCTAGCGGAGGGCAACGGTCTACAATAATGTAATTGTCTCTAGATCGCTTAATTTTAGTAATTTTAAAATATCTTTTTGTTTGTGGTCATGTGATGTTCCCCATCACACCCCAATGAGTGATTGGTGGCGAAGCTCTGAGCAAGCGTCTGATGCATCCACGTGATGTCACTTCAGGACGTTCCTGGAAAAAAAACAGTAGTAAAATGCATAAAACATAAAAAATATCCAGCACTTACCAAAGTAAGAGGCACTTACAGACATTTTCAACAGCCCCATATCCTGCTAGGAGACTGCCACAAATTTGTCACCAAAAAAAAGGCCTAAATTTGGTCTCTATGGAGACAGATGTTCGTTCTGTTCCATGCCTCTGCTACACTGCGACTTCGCTGGCGCACGTATGCCAAAATGAGCTTCCGGTCTGCAGGGAGTGCAGATCACTCCGCCTTCTGCTCTCTCAGGCTGCAGCCGGACTTGAGCTGTATCTTCTGCTCCACCATATGATCACTCTGGCGTGGTAGCGGGCTTTGTGTCTCCCACACTTTCTTTGGAAGAGGTGCCGGAATGGCGTTCCAGCATGTTCCACCAGAAAGAAAGCCCTGGAAACAGCTGTGATATAAAAAAAAAAAATTCCAATAATTTCTTAATGGAAATGTATTGCTGAAACTATCATTTTTTATAATAATAATTTCTTATTTATTGAATATAATAAACTATAGTTCAAATTAGACAATATAAATATATTTGGGACTTTTCAGGTGCCAAGCCTACAAATAGATAAAATTAGCTGTGATATGAATATAAATTATTTTTTGAATAAATCCTACATTCACCGCTTTTTCTTCCTAACAGAAATATATAAGTAAAAGTAATCATTTAATCAATACTAAAAGAATAAAAATGATCACTGTTATTATTAATATTATTATTATAATTTTTTTTGTTTTGTTACTAATACATTTTAAAATCGCATAAGAACATAATGTGTTTTTCTAATTGCATTATTTTTGTGTAGTTTTTAATATCATGGTGACGATTATAACAGTTATTATTGGCATTCTAGTAATGGGCAATACACCGTTATGGGGAAGTACGGAACATAGAAATAATATCTATTCGAATATGACTCTAATCCTTTCTATTTTTATATATGTATAAATCGAATTAACAGTTTAATCCTTTTTCCTGTGTTTCAAAGGATTAGGCCACTGTAAAATCGGGCAAAGTGCTTCTATTATTTCAAGGACACGCTGAACAAGTCTGATGCATTACTATGCTTTCACGGATCTCTACTGAATCCCTTACATAGGCAGCACAAAGGGAAATTGAGTTTCTTCTAATGTACAGTAAAACTTTTTGGTTTAAGGGTAACTTGGTTTGAGAGGGTTTTGCAAGACCAGCAACATTTTTTTTAATACATTTTGATTTGATATACAAGTAGCGTCATGTCACAAGTATAAAAGAGAAGAGAGGCGCCTCTAAGTGTAGCGATATGGTTACATTTAATGAAGGTACAACATTTAGCAACATATTGCTACACTTAGAGGCGCCTCTCTTCTCTTTTATACTCTGTAGCTCCTGCTGGATTTTGCTTCTAATCCCCTTGTGGAGGCTTCCATCTGTGGATGGACATTTTATGGTTACACAACCTGGTCACATTGCTATAATCTTTTTTTATATGGGCTATAAACTGAAGGATCTATGAGTAAATGGTTGTGGAATGAATCATTTGAGTTTCCATTATTTCTTATGGGGAAATTTGCTTTGCTATACAAGTACTTTGGATTACAAGCATGTTTCTGGAACAAATTATGCTCTCAATCCAAGGTTTTACTGTAGTTATACACATTAACCAATCAAGAATCCCTGTCCCATAGGCAGATGAGGGAAAGAATTCTGATTGGCTGCTTGGTGATCGCCAGAATTGCATTGTGTGTAAAGGCTTGTTGATTCTTTTCCCCTTCTCTCATACCATTCACATTTTTTCTTATTTAAAAGAGGTAAGTTAGAGAGGATATATGAAGAGTATAGTAGGACTGCCCATCAAAACATTTCAATACCTCCTCCCAGGAGCCCTGAGGGCTCTTGGGAGGAGTACTGAGAAAAGGTGCTCACTGTAGAAGCCCCATCTCCCCTCCACCATGGAGAGAATCCATATCCCAGCGCCAGTATTCTGCATAAAGTCAAAATCTGCATCATGTCAAAAGTTTGAAACAAAATAAAATGCATTTTTTATCTGACCTCTCGGGTGGCTCCTTTTACTATTATTACTGGTGCAAAGTTGTGTTGGTGGGATTTAAAGAGGACCTGTCATGTGAAATCTTCACATCCCTCATAGTCCTGGAAGTGTGTTGGATGTCTGTGTCCCCCACCTCTCTCTATGGTTCCTTCCGCTGGCCTTTACATCAGTACAGGACACAGCAGTGACATAGGGGCCAGCAGGAGGAACCACAGAGCGTGCCAGGGGACTCGGGCATCCAGGAGTATGTGGGATGTGAAGATTTCTTCCGGTGCCTTGAGTCTGCCTCAGAGCAAAAATGAATGAAGATACGAAGCTGAAGTCATCATCTTAACACTCCAAAAAATTTTTTTTTCACCTAGTAAAAAATTGCAATTCTAGAATTCTACATTCGCACAAATACTTGAAGCTTTTCATTCTTCCATGAATCATAGCTACTATCACGATGGTGTTGTTAAGCATGATACTGTATATGTTGCAGACTGATCAAATTCAAAGTAAATGCTGGTCAACATTCAGAATGGCTGTTATAAGCTTGCACAGGTGACATGTCTAATTTAGGCATACACTATATTGTCAAAAGTATTGGAACACCTGCTGTTACACGCACATGAACTTTAATGGCATCCCAGTCTTAGTCTGTTGGGTTCAATATTTAGTTAGTACACCTCTTCTGGGAAAGCTGTCCACAAAGTTTGGGAGTGTGTCTATGGGAGTGTTTGACCATTCTTCCAGAAGCGCATTTGGGAGGTCAGGCACTGATGTTGGACGTGAAGGCCTGGCTCGCTCCAATTCATCCCAAAGATGTTCTATTGGGTTGAGGTCAGTCAAGTTCCTCCACCCCCAAGCTCACTCATCCATGTCTTTATGAACCTTGCTTTTGTGCACTGGTCAAAATCATTTGGTGGAGGCGGATTAAGGTGTGGGGTTGTTTTTCAGGGGTTGGGCTTGGCCCCTTAGTTCCAGTGAAGGGAACTCTTAAAGCGTCAGCCTACTAAGACATTTTGGACAATTTCATGCTCCCAATTTTGTGGGAACAGTTTGGGAATGGCCCCTGCATATTCCAACATGACTGTGCACCCGTACACAAAGCAAGTTCCATAAAGACATAGATGAGCGAGTTTGGGGTTGAGGAACTTGACTGGCCTGCACAGAGTCCTGGCCTCAACCCGATAGAACACCTTTGGAATGAGCTGGAGCGGAGACTGTGAGCCAGAACTTCTCATCCAAATCAGTGCGTGACCCTTCTGGAAGAACGGGCAAACATTCCCATAGACACACTGCTAAACCTTGTGGACAGCCTTCCCAGAAGAATTGAAGCTGTTATAGCTGCAAAGGGTGGGCCAACTCAATATTGAACCTTACAGAGTCAGACTGGGATGCCATTAAAGTTCATGTGCGTGTACAGGCAGGCGTCACAATACTTTTGACAATATAGTGTATACTAACTGTTTTCTATGTTTTGAAGTATATTTTTTTATAACTGCAGGGGATGTCTTTATTCAGACTAGCCAGATGGTATCTTTTTATCTTCAATCACTTGTACGGAGTGTTTTCTTCCTGTATATACTCTAAGGAAATTCCTAAAAGAATACCTGCAGTCACATTGCTTTGTGGAGACTTTACTATTTGCCTGGTCATTTTTAAAAGAGACTGTACAATTTTAGGCTCTGTTTACATCTAGGGGTCCCAGTTCAAGCACTTATTTCGGGCGATGGGCATCCCTCCATTCTGTTTGCATGATTTTACCGCAAATCGTCGGGTGACAATTGTGGAAAAATCGTGCCGTGATCAGGGTGCCATTGGAAGTGACAGGGATCGCACGGGCGTGCCACTATTTACCATGATTCGGGAAGCCTAGATGTGAACGGAGCCTTAGTGTTTGTGTGTTTTGTAAACATTAACGTGTAGACCACCATATCTTCTGAAGGATCCCAGTTAAGGCTTAAAGGAGAATGTCAGCAAAAAATAAGATTAAAACAAATAACCGATTAATGGTAAAATAAAAAAATAGATTGGCTCGTGCTACAGTATTTACTCTTACTCTGGAGATTTCCTGCAGTACTTTTTTCTGGCACTAGATGTCCTCAGTCTGATGGCCAGCATCATTCAGCCCAGTTCCTCTGAGTCCAGGTCATCCTGGACCTGTCCCAGCCTATGACTGGAGAGTGAACTGAAAAACAGTACAGTGATGCGCTCATATTTGTCACTCTTTCCTCCTCCTGTCCGCATGCTTCTTGTCAGCACATGAACTGATTATCTCCTTGTTCTGTTCTTCCTCTCACACTACTCTACTCTAACTTTTCTCAACAGGGATCACCAGAGGCAGATGCCAGGTCAAACTTGGGTAGCTGAAATGTTTGCATGCAAGAAATACATTTATACATGTATTATAAATGTATTAATACATGTATTAAACCTAAAATGTAATATATTGCACCTTACCAATCATAAGATGTGTTGGCTGCATTCGTTTTCTTATTTTTTTGGCTGTTGGATAAACTATTAGATTTAGATACATTAATAAATTGAAGCCAAACTCCAGCTAACACTTTTTAAGCAGTTACAGCAGTCGTTCCTTTTTGGGATAAAGGGTTTACATAAAGAACTAAAAGCTGATTGTGGTAATCACCCCTGCCAATGTTAAATGGTTTGTCTCAACCCTTTAACTGCTACATCTGCAGGACAGCTTGTTCTGTTGAAAAACAGAATACCCCATGTCACAATGCGCTTTAAAATCCATGCCATTTTTTTTTCTTTTTTGGACACCTCTTTTGGTACGATCAGTAATGATTATTATTATATGATAAATGCAGAACCTGTGTTCATAGCTTGTCATAAATGGCAGATATGAACGTGTTCAGAGCATTGTTCATCTCTAATCCCTTGTTAGTGGTAATGGTGTTGGTGAGCACAGCATGGCCCCCACCAACATCACCCAAGAAAATAAATATATAATATATCGTAGTGTACTAGTCCTTAGATAATGACTTTTTTTTATTATTTATTTATATATATATATATATATATATATATATATATATATATATATATATATATATATATATATATATATATATATATATATATATATATATATTAATTATTTATTTATTTATTTTTTTACCTGGTGATTCTGCCAGTGGCACATTTTCTGTCCTAGGGTGGCCACGATCGCTCATCATTTCATGTTTGTGGAGAAGCAAAATTGTCACCCTAGGATAGAACTACAATAAATTCCCCCCACTCTTCTTCACCGTAACAGAAGGGAAGGGGTTTATTGTCCTAAAGTGAACCATCGGGATCAATTTTGTATCACTTTTTGAAATACATTTAATTTTCTATTTACGTTTTATTAGTTTGATGTTTGTTTTTTGTTTGTTTTTATTTAGTTTTTTGTAAAAAAAAAAAAAAAAAAAGCTTTATTTTACCAATAAGCATTTAATATAGGATCCTGCCATGACACTATTTACCGAGAGCAGTCTTGAATTTATAAATAGAGAGCACAGCAGTAGCTTTTTGCTATCAGACTATCTCTCTCTAATGAAAAGTCAGTATAGAACTGTAAAGAGCTGCAAAGGCCATAATACACGTCTCATTTTTCAGCATGGATGGCGATATCACCACTCTGGGCTATTGTATTTAGCCAGCTGTGGCACCCATGAGTTTTTGATTACCTAGCCAGTGACTGCATCTGGTTGGACGCCGCCACTATTCGGCCTGTACGTTTTGTTGTGCAGGGTGATGCTTGTAGCAGCCCTCCATTGCTCTAATTTAGGCCAATTCAACAGGCATTTCTCAGGATATTTTCTAAGATTAGCCCCATATGCTGGCTGAAGATCATAAATATTAAATATTTCTATGCAATATTTCTGATTTACCTATCTAAATTTAATGAATGTGTTATTCTAATGCTAAGCCTAAATGAAGAACATATACAATGACATACATTCCATTTAAAGACATTAAATCAATTTGTGGTGTCTCATTTAAATTATCAGCTAAGTTGCATATTAGCCCTTCCAGCTTTTTAAAGCATAGACTAAATATTTATGTACATCTTTGAAATTGTAAATGTTGGAAAACATTTTTGGTAAAGGAAATATATCTAGGATGATTTTGCTTATCGCAAAACTGGTAGTTGCTTAATTTTCCATCCTGTGGTTGGAATTCATTTCATAAAATCCAACAGTGGTTTCTAATTTTCCCAGTTCTGGTTCTCAAACACTAGGCCACGGCCCACAGCTATCTGCAGATCATCTAACCTCCCACAGTGTCTCCCAACTCCCATAGGGCCACACAGACTTCTATAGTGCCCCTTGCCCTCAGTCCCACAAAGCCTTTCAACTTCCCATTGTGCCCCCTAGTTTTCTGCACAGCCCCCTCCCCCCCATAATTTCCCAATCCGTACCCCTGAAAAAACCCCAGCTTCCTGGAGAGACCCCATCCCCCACAAGTGCCCTAAGCTCCCTACAGAAATTTTATCGAAGAAGTCCCCTAACCCCTTCTAGAACCTTCATTCCCCCTACAGTGACACCCAGCCCTAGCCAGAGCCTTCCAGATTTTTAATACATTGGTTGTATTTTCATACTTATTTTATTGTGTAAAAAAAATATATATATATATAATTTTTTTTTTTTTTTTACTGTTGAGGGCATGGAAGGTTTTGGAACATTTCACCAGGTCTCAAGAAGTTTGAGAACCGCTGCTGTAGAAGTTGAATTACAACTACGATGTGGATAATATCATTAGCTTCCTGTGCGGTTGTGTATGCATATAAGCCCAACTAACTTGGTGCACCAGGAAGACGCATGTGAGAAAAAAATGCTGATTTTAATGAGAACCCGTCCCCTTTTTTTTTTTTTTCCCCCATCTACTCCAAGATATTTTTGTTGTCTTATATTCATACAACTGGTTATATAATCAGTCATGGTAATGCATTTAAAGTAGGAGTTAATTCAGGGCCAGCAAGTCAGGGATAGCACAGCCGTTGCAGCCTCCCTGGCCTGGGTGTGCAGGTGTGGCAGATGGCATTCTCTATGCAAGATTAAACATTTGCATCTTGTGAATGGAGCCGTCTTTTCAGAGCTGTGAGTATCTTAACCTCTTTGTTGTAAGGAGCGCCAAGCAAAGCTGACGTAACTTCGGGTTTAATAAAAATGTATCTTCTTTTTTTTTATTATTATTTTTTTTTTTATGGAGATTGAAACAATTTACTGAATAAAATTGCATTATTCATTGTTTAGTTGCAATGTCTCTCAACCTTTTTTCGGTCAAGGCACACTTTTAAAATTCTGCACAATCTCAAGACACCCCATTCTAAAATGTAACATACTAAATAAAAATTTTACATAATGCAGCAGCATCCACACACACGCATAGGACGCCCATCGTTAGAGGTGATTTATTCTTACAAAGCAAATAGACCTTTGCACACTGGTACTGACCACAATGTAGTATTCCAGCGTTTCTCTTCCCTCTTGGTTTCTTTCTCATCTAACGTGACTCCAGTGCTGGTTGAAAAAGGCTGGTTTAGTTTATTGTGCAAACAATGCATTTATTCTAAAAATGAATTCACTAGACACTGTGACACGTTGGGGCTTCTTAGCTCAATGGTAGTGGCAAAACAGTGAGTTAACTCCATACCAAATATCATTTTCAGGGCTTTCCTGCCCACTTTTATTTAAAGAAACGTCAAAACGTTCTCAACGGCACATCTTCCCACACAGGTGGTTCTCACCATCACTGCAAAAACATAGCATTCAGCCTCTTGGCTCTCTTGTAGCAGCTTTACTGCTCAAAGTACCTCTTCAGGATCCTCCTGACCATCAGTACCTTTTTGGTCTTCCTGATAATGAAACTTGTCTCAATGTGTTTGCACAGATGCTGCACCCCAGCTCTGAAGCTTCCTAGCCTCTCTCTCTCTCTCTCTCTCTCTCTCTCTCTCTCTCTCTCTCTCTCTCTCTCTCTCTCTCTCTCTCTCTCTCTCTCTCTCTCTCTCTCTCTCTCTCTCTCTCTCTCTCTCTCTCTCTCTCTCTCTCTCTCTCTCTCTCTCTCTCTCTCTCTCTCTCTCTCTCTCTCTCTCTCTCTCTCTCTCTCTCTCTCTCTCTCTCTCTCTCTCGATACTTATCGCAAGGCTGTCCTCCTAGATATTGTCTCGTCGGCTGGGCTCAAAATGGTAACGGAGAGCCATCAAGTAAGAGTGAAAAAGGGACCAATTTCCCTACTGTGTGCACTTTTACACTGCATTCAGACCCCTTCGTAACCACACCCCACTAGCCTCCTGTCCAATGAGAGATTGCCAAGAGGCAGTCCTTTTTAATATATTATATTTCTGCCTCTCCTGCTGTATTGGCCTCTAGGGCAGTATTCATCCATGGATCATCGCTATGTGACCTGGGTCATCTTCATTGACTGTTGGTCCTTTCATCTTATGCAGCCCACCTTCAGCAATGGCCCTCTTTTGAAGAGTGTTAATCAAGGATTTGAATTTATCACAGCACTTTGGTCAGGAGCCAAGCTTTTGTTCTACAAAGCTTTGATGTGCAACTTTCCAGTCACCTGGTTGTATCAACTAGAAAGAAATCTATTAAACCATGTTGCCTTCCAACATATTGCTCTTTGCGCCTAAAGGGCGCATATCACCCTTCTTCAGACACGGCTCCTATACTGTCTTAACGTGTTGCGCTTCCCAACATGTGCTTTAGAAGCAGTTCCTATGGAACAGTCCATAACGGTCTTAATGTGTTGTGCTTCCTAACATGTGCCGCTTTGCCACTGAGTGACACACCACCATCATTCTTCAGCGACAGCTTCTATGTCACCATTCTGCCTTTCCGGTATCTTCACGATGGGGTGCATTACAGGCAAGGGGTGCCCGTTCACTCACCATTCACCAGTACACACTCAGAGCCACGTATTAACCAGCTTTCAGATACAGAGTCTCGAGGAGGGCCTTATTCACCCATATTACTAATTCAAGATACACATATGTCACACTATACCATAACATAAATAAACCCATTACCATAATATATGTATATATATATATATATATATATATATATATATATATATATATATATATATATATATATTCCATCAAATTACCCACCCTTCTCCCAACCTCCTATAACTCTTTACTGTAGATACAGGTGGAGATTAGGCAGGCTTGCTCACAATGGCCTTTCCTACTGGATTTTTGGCACGTCAACAGTACTTCAGTACTTTGAATTGGCAGCAAAGCCTCTAACTTGTATGAAGAGACCTTAGACCCCTTTCACACTGAGGAGGCGTTTTTCTGGAGCTTTTGGGTTAAAATAGCGCCTTTAAAGCACCTGAAAAATGGTTCCCCTGCAGTCTCAGACCCTTTTCATACTGAGGTGATGCACTTGAGGGACGTTTAAAAAAAACTCCTTCAAGCAGCATCTTTGGAGCGGTAAAAACGGTGTATACACTGCTCCTAAAGCACCCCTGCCCCTTGAAATGAATGAGCAGCGCTGGCAAAGCACAGCTTGCGGGTCGTTTTAACCATTTTTTGGCCACTAGTGGTGGGTTAAAAGCTCCCCGCTAGTGGCCAAAAACCTCTGCTTAAAATAGCGGTGCTTTACCGTTGACGCCCCAGTGTGAAAGCAGCCTAACTGCCAAGTCGTCCCTCGCCTTGCATATATAAATGCGACATCTTCCTATATAATATTGAATCTAACAACACATATAAACCTGATCTTATGTAGCCGACCTTTCAGCAATGGCCCTCCACTAAAGTCACCTGGTTGTATCAACCAGAAAGAGAGAAGTCCAGAAATATGATATTAAACCATGTTGCCTTCCAACCAGGGCTGGTTCAAGGATTTTTGACACCCTAGGCAAAACCTAATTTTGCAACCCCCCCCCCCCCCCATTGGCTCTGCCCCTGACAGATTTTTGCAGTGCCTCTCCACCTATTTCTTCAGCTGTGGTGCACAAGCCCGCACATACACCTCTGGACCTGGCCTGAAGACAAATAGTGGTGGCACCAGCTCGCTTCCTCATGCCAGCCATGGTCCTCAGGTATATGCATACCTCCCAACTTTCTGAAAGGGGAATGAGGCACCTATTAGAAAAAGTATGTAGGCATAGGACGCACACCCCTGCCACGCCCCCCTAAAGGAGAATTGTACAAAAGAAATTGGTTAAACCCCCAGTGCTTTTTTACCACTACTAAATTCTGTTATATTGGCTTTTGGAATTTACAAATGCAGCACTTTTAGAAAGGTTTAGAAGGTTTAGCGCTGGGAAAACCTTTTTTGATAGATAAATAGTAAATGTTATATACAGCTATATAGATCAGACCAACATGAGGGACAAATGAGGAGCTATGGGGGACAGAGGGACTTTGTTCCAAATCAGGGACAGTCCCTCGAAATCATGGGTATATGGACAAGCTGGCTGTGTAACTGCCTGTCCGTATGAGCTGACAGATTCACTGACAATGCTGTATAGCAGTGATTCTCAACTCCTGTCCTCAGAAACCCACTAAAGCTGGCCATACACCTATAGATTATCTGCAGATTTTCTATGGTTAGATGGAAAAAGATTTCTTCATGTTCGCTAAACTGTGTGGATGGAGGAATCTCCCACTTTTTCCATCTAACCATAGAAAATCTGCAGATAATCTATAGGTGTATGGCCAGCTTTACAGGCCAGCTTTTACCTCAAATTATATCACCTGATGTATTTCAATTATCTTTCAAACCTGGCTTCTTAGTGGGTTCTGAGGACAGGAGTTGACTGAAATACACCCTGATGTCTGTTCCCAACTGTATACCACCACCCCCCCCCCAAACACACACACACACACACACACACACACACACACACACACACTCTGTAGCCCTCATAACCCCCCCCCCCCCCCGCACATCTGTTCTTCTCTGTACTCCCCCACAGACACACATCATTTCCTCTCTGCATCCCCCCCTCCGTGTAATCCTCACTGTGTACTCCCCTAAGAGTAAATCCCCCAGTGTAAACCCACCCCCACCATGTAAATCCCCTGCAGTAGGAGGTGAATTAGTGGAGCCAAGTCACTGGGCTCTGGGACAATAGCAGGAATCGGGACCCTGGCAGTGCTCAAGTGCCCAACTGGTTAATCCACCCTTGCCATCAGCCTGTCCTGATCAGCCCCCCACCTCCCAGCTCTAATCTCATCTAATTACTGATCCCATTAAACCCATGATTATCAGAGTAGTTAGGTGTGTCTGTAGGCTTTACCTGCCTTGGGTCACTGCAGCAGCTTCTGCACCATGGTGCCCAGGTCCTCCGTCTTGGCAGCCTGGAGCAGCTCCTGGTTCTTCTTCATCCTGGGTACTAGAGAAGAAGGGCAGATTGGTCCTGACATCCCCAGCATCCTTCCCTGGAGAGGAGGAGGACTCAGAGATGGATGGGACCCTGGGTCAGATGTGCTGCTGGGGTGGGAGAGAACACTTAAGAACACTCGGGAGCCAGCCCGGAGAGGGAGAAGCGGAGGTGAGGTGCCGGCGGAGAAACCATTATTACCTGGGGGAGAGCTCCATACTCGGGAGTCAGGAGCCATGCTGGGGAGGGAGGGGCGAAGCTGAGAGCCAAGAATACCCGGGAGCGAGCTCCATACTCTGAGCCGGGTCAGGGAGGGGCAGAGCTGGGGTGAGCCAAGGGAGGAGCCAGGAATACATGGGGTGAGCTACATAATCAGAGTCGGACAGGAAGGGAGGGGTGGAGGCGCTGCTGTAACCCCTGGGGAGGAGCGAAGTTACATCTAGCAGCTAGGAGGGGAATGGAGAAGGATCATAACTGCCCATTGGTATAATCATGCCTCCCTTCCTTGAGCCATATGATTAGCTAAATGGACTTAGAGCTGCATCCTGGCCAGGGCGGTGCCACTGTGCACTCTGCACAATTGTTTATTATGCTCAGCCCACCCCTGCTTGGTAGATGTCATCTGGCGGAGAATAGGGAAGCCAGCGGCTCTCATATGAAGCCAGCACACACCTGTGCAATTAGTGTGCTTGTTTCCTAGAAACTCTGGTGTAAACCACCATTGTAGACAGTGGACACAATGCTGCAACATATAGTAAACAGATTTTTTTTTTTTTTTTTTTTTATTTAATTTCAGTACATAAAATGAACCTCTACTGTACCTTTTTAAATGAAGCCTGCATAGTCCTCATCCTAAAGTGCCAGATAGTATCTTTATATAAATGTTCCCCTTGCTCGCTGGAATGGGCCTACAGGATACACCAAGTGACTATACTATGTACTTGAACAGCCTACCCCCAAATCCAAGAACTGTATATAGTCAGTATTTTCATGGGGATGACTGCAGGGTGTGGCGGCATAGCAAAGAAATTGACTATTTTCATACAGGTACCATGCAAAGAGAAGCCTAAATGTAAAAGAATTTGTTTTAGTAGAGGTTCATTTTTAAAAGGGCTATTGTAGACAAGTGTAGTGAAGACAGGAAATCTTGCATCCTCTTTGAAATGTCTTTGACGGTGGGCAGTTCTCTGATGCCAAAGTGGTGATGGTGGCACTGCTCTGCACATAAATTACTCTGTGAGCTCAGGGCACCATAGTGACTCAGGGAAAAGGTCCATGACATTGTACACTTGCAGTATGTCCCCAGTGGGTGTCATTGAAACCGATAGACTGAGGGAAATTTTGTGGCGAAAAGAAAGTACTGTGTGGAGCAGCACTGAAGTAATAATAGTAATGATGAGGGCCAGAAAAGAAAAGCAGACCTTGACAATTGCTGTTCTTCCTCACTTTTGTAGTCTTTGAACAAGTGCCTGCTTACATTAATGGTCGGTGGGAAACATTTACACTGTTATACAAGTTGTACACTCACTAGTGTCATTTCTTCAGTGTTGTCACATGAAAAGATATGATAAAACATTTCCAAAAATGTGAGGGGTGTACTCACTTTTGTGAGATACTGTAGATGTGTGCCTGGTGCCCTGGCTTTGTATGTCGGAACTGTTGTACTGGAAATAAGTCAAACATGTTTGCCTTCCAGTCAATCTTAGCTTAGTATTTCCTCAAACAAGGTAAACACACAAAGAAGCTTTGTCTTTATAACAAGATCTTCCACTATATAATTGTACAATAATGGTGTAGAAGTTGTAACAATATGCTTTCTTACATGGCGCACATTCTCCTAAAGTATTCTTAAGACCCCTTTCACACTGAGTCGGTTTACAGGCATTTTAGCTCTAGAAATAGCGCTCCTGTAAAGCTCCTGAAAACTGCCTCCCATTCATTTCAGTGTGACCTTTCACACTGGGGCGGTGTGCTTGCGAGACGTTAGGAAAAGTCCTGCAAGCAGCATCTTTGGGGCAGTTTGGGAACACTGCATTTAACGCTCCCAAAATGCCCTGCCCATTGAAATGAATGGACAGCTCTTTGGAAGCACCGCAACACGGAGCGCTTTTAACCTCTTCTTTTGGGGTTAAAAGCACCCCGCCAGCGGCTGAACGAGCATCGCTTTTAGCGCTGTTGTGGCCCCACTGTGAAAAAGTTGTAATGATTTATGTGGAATGTGTTTGTGTCCCTATTGGTGGCAGCTATTGCACTCACAATACTGTGATTACCTGCTAAATTTATAGGCTTTGTTGTTTGTATATTTTTGGTGGGTGGCATTTCTTCCACTTAGTTTGGGTGATCTTTATTTCATGGGGTTTTATGTATTTGTTTTTAGCTCCCATCAAACTTTTTCATCACTATTTCGCCTAAGGGGTTTACTCATTTCCAATTTAAATGACGTGAATAATAGCCAACTATGGGGTTTACTCTCTGGCACTGCAACCATTTGTGGTATTCTGTCATTCCTCTTTGCTAGAGACCAGCTATCTAAATCAGCAGAAAATGCACAATATATCTGCCTAAAGTATATGTAAAGCCAACATTTTTTGGATAGCGTAGGGAATGGTTAAGACCCCTCTGTTTTTTTTTTTTTATAGTTTTCTGTCTATGTCCAGTCTGGGAAATAGAAGACATTTTGACTTTTCCACATTCTCTCCAGAACGTAACCCCAACATTCTCAAGGTTTTTAATGCATGTGATACTGCAGTACTTCTAACTATGGGCGCCAGGCTGTGTCTTCACAGCCGGGGCGCGCGCTGCGCATGCATGAGCCACGCTATGAACGGCCAGGCAGGCTTCTGGGACCTGTGACATGTCTCAGAAGATTGCAGGGGGTGGGGGGGGAGCGGTGAACTTCCTTCTGGTGCTGGGAGTTAGAGGAGGAAGTGGGAGCTTGGTGCCCTTAAAAACTGGGTACCCCCTCCAAAAAAAATTACATGCAAATGTGGCATGTCAGGGGGTCACCATCACTTAAAGCGGAAGTTCCATTTTTGGGTGGAACTTTGCTTTAACTAAGAATTTCAGCTCGAATTTCGCATTAGTGAACCGCAGCAACGGGCGATTTTTGTGTGGCCATCAAATTTGAGTGATCGGCATGTTGGAAAATTCTTTGAAAAATAAACGATTTTCTAATCACTGATGGGAAATTTGTGTGAGAAATATAATCAAAAAGGAAATGCGCATGAATGCAAGAAAAAAAGATTCCCAGCCACAAAAATTATTATTTTTTGTAGCAACATGAGGTGAAATTGAAGGCTTGGTTGGTCGAATTTTGAAAACAATGGAGGCACCATCGCATCACAAAACACACAAAATTTCTGATTTACCAAAGAAAAATCATTTGGAATTCGACTAGCGTATGGTATGCATTACAGTCATCTATTAAGATCATTGGTGTCACACTGCTGACTCTGGCAGGTGACATTGGTCCTGGAGCTATGTAGGCACCTTCAAATGCATGGTCATTCGGCCACAGCTCCGGGAACTCCTAGCAACCTCTGGAGGAACCTTGCTTGATAATGACTATGATAAACAATATCAATGTAATAGAATCCATGTGTGTAAAAACAATTGCTACAGCGATAGCAAAGCCTTCATACCTCGAAACACTACTCTGATGAACCTTCTTGCAGTCAGCTGCAAGAGTCACCCCTTCATTATGAACTTTGTGAGTGGGAGAGAAGACACAAACTATGATGAACAAGATCGTCATCTGAGTGTTGGAAAGCATGCGAAGAAGGCCAAGTGTTTCAACCTTTTGGACTCCATCTCAAAACTGAAATATTTTGTTTGGGTGGACTTGACGTCTCATGACGTCAAGTCGTTTTGGCCTATGGGTCAGAGGTTACAGCAAGTTGTCTGTGAGTAATTAAGTTGTCAGACCAGTAACCTCATTTTTCTTTAAATAAACATTCCTCGCTTCAACTCAACATTGATGCCATGATTAGGATTACTAAGTGGCTACCCAATATACCTGAATTTCCTGTTCTATGGAGAGGCCATCAGCAGAACAACACAGGCTGCGGCACAAAACATGATCACGTGACTGGTTAGATCATTCATTTCATCATCCATTTCACCGGCGAATTTAAGGTTGAATTACGTGCCAATAGAAACAATGACTGTTGAACGTTTTTTTTTTTATTATTTAACCTAAATGCTTTTTAAAAGCAGCTTGCCCTTGTGCCTAGTCTTATAAACTGGTTATTCAATATGTGTAGTCCAGATTAATATATCGTATATTAATCAAATTTCAGAAAAATAGTCCTCACATGAAATTCTAAAATTTTTTTAGTATAGGGGCCATTTATGTCTTCACAAAAGCTGAAAAGATTCTGCCAGCCAGGTCTGCTTATTACTGCGCATATGCGTGGCAACTTTTATTCCTATGGGCAAGCTGTACTGTGCTGGATGGCAGGAGGCTACAGTAAGTATGGCTGTCCTATAGGAATGAATGTGGGTGCAACGTGCATGCAAAGTGGGAAGAATATCCTGTGGTTATGTTTTCGGTGTGGTGGGGAAGAATGTATTTTACCAAGCAAGCTGCAAAATCTGAAGGTGGAGGGATTATTAAAGGATACAGGTACAGTTGGTCCCGTAAGGTTTAATCTAAAGTATGTGCGTGTATTGAATTATTTAATAGAAATCGAATAAACTTTGACTATTTGTGTTTTTTAACTTCTTGTGTATATGCACACCTGCCCTATGTTGGGCCCATACGTATGTCGTTGTCTCACCATGGGAAATCTTCCTGCCACTTCATTGTGATTTAATTTCTTGGAAAAATTTGTAGTCCGATCTGCTAAGGTGCTATGGGTTAAAGCTTATACAATTTTTTTTTTATAAGCTCAAAAAACGCTAGAAAAAAATGCTGAATGAAAAATGATGATAATAGCTTGTGGTAGTGTTTTTAAAAGCTTTTTAGGAGCGTTGGCGTTTTATTCCCGTTTTTACAGTACATGGGGGAAAAAAATCTCAAAAAAAGAGCATTTCAGGAGCATTTTTCTTCCGGAAAAACACTCCCTACAAAAAAAAAATGTTCTGCTCTTAAACGCTGAAGCTTTAAAAATGCTTCTAGCAAAAAATAGTGTGCTTGGACACATAGGATAACGCTATATGCTCCTAGGAGCAGAAAAAAAAACGCTCATATTAGCTTCTAAGTGCTAAAAAAAATACTATGGAGTTAAAACATGTTTATTTTGGATACCAGTAGTTTTTAGCTGAGGTTTTTTCTTGTTAATTTAAAGGCTTAAAGGCTGCTGTATAACTGTAGTTGTGGACATGATAAAGGTGAACTCTTCCAAAGTGCAGACACTGAAATCACTTACGGGCAAGGTTGACTTCTCAGTGATGTTTTGTAAATCCCCATAGTTGCCAAAATCTTTCTCTACTGAATGGCAAAGCTGACCGTAGAAATAAGCCGCAGCCCTACAAAACCAGGCAGGTTGCTTAGTGAAGAATCATGTGATGAGAGGCTTCAGAGATACCCAGAAGTGTTATTAAAAAAAAAACCCAATGAATCTAGCTACTTGCAAGTGATTACGCATGACACATATCAAAGGTAAATTGATTGGAAGTTCTGACAAGTTTACAGTGTTTGTGTACAGGGGGCATTGGCAGGTTGCCGATTGATTTTTACTTGTTATCAGAGCCAGAATTCCTCTTAGCTCTTGTGCTATAATGCTGTTGTGCAGTCCTATTTGCTTACATGTTGACTAGTTATTTGGAAACCGTTCCAACAGGCAGAAATTGAAACCTTAAAATAATTTCACGGAATTTTAATTTTCCTCCTTTTAAAGTAAACCTGAGCATACCAAAACATTGACAAACCACTATCAGGGCTATAATATTGACATAGAAATGTGTCTTTAGTAATGTCCCACAGCTCATTGGGATCCTCAAAGAACTTGACATTCCCTGTTATTCAAATAAAGACTTCTGTTCCTGAAATCGCCTCCCATTCCTGATTTTTGGACCATAACAAAATGGTAGAGGGTCTCGGTGATGGATAGGATAATGTCGTTTTTAATGTGCGTCCTTCAACATATAGACTAGTAGATCTTGGATAGTATAATGGTTAACGTGTATTTCCACAAAGAGACTAGTAGATCTAGAACACTGTAATTATTAGTGTCTGTACTTTTATGGAGTGTTGAGGAAAGCTTAGTGTACACGTTTCCTTGGCATTGAAGTTGCCTGACTTGGCGTCACGCGGTTAAAGGATTTTGCAATGTTCTTCACGCTTCTAATTTTTATTTTTTTCATAAAATCCCTCAAAATGAGAGTAAGAGACAACGTAACTATACAGCTAAGTATACTAAACTTCTGGAATATCACAGCATCCTTTCTCTCTCAAGACGCAGCCAGGGTGTAACACTCTGCTTTTGTGGGCCCTGTCAAAATGGTCAGGCTCTGTTTAATTCCAGAAGCACTTTAAACCTGAACATTTTCTCTGTCTTTCCATGAGCATTCCAAATACTTTAAACAACGCGCTTTACATTATCCTCACTGACAGTTTAACCGCACAACACCAACAAGAATCCTTCTTTGCTTATTCTGATGTCTTGTAGACATTAGCAAGACGATGAACACATTGCCGAGTCTACATTCATTCCGGAAATCACTGTATTCCAAAGCAGAGTGGTAGAAGTGTTATTGTCACCAAATTCCATTTGTGAAATACCGAAGGATACCAGGAAAAATTTAAAAATCTGAAATTGAACCTATGCTTTGCCCATACAGGACTGGTTGGCTTAGCAGTGGAGTGAATGGCAATACAAGAATAAGAAATATAAGCATGTGCTAGAGTAGCCTTTCTCTGCCTTGGTTTCTCTAGAACAGGGGTGTAAAACTCAATTTCATTGGAGGCCACATCAGCATTCTGGTTGCCCTCAAAGGGCCAGTTGTATCTGTAAAACTATATATAAATGTATCTACTCTTTCCTCTCTGTTGCTGCATGGAGAAGCGCAAAATCTGGTGCAGGAGTTCTGTCCTCCTCTGTGCTGCCAACTGCCGGGACAAGGTGAGGGTGGAGAAAAAGGGGGTGCTGCAGCTGCAGGAGAGGTGCGAGGGCCACATGAAATGGCCTGGAGGGCCGGATTCGGCCCCTCGGGTCCTTTGTGTGACACATGCTCTAGAGAATACTTAGGATTCTGTAAACAAGGAGTAATTCCTGTTTCTCAGATAAGTATCTATTGACATCTGTAATCTTTTTAGGTATCTGTATGGGCATCATCACGCTACTAAGGTCCTCTTTCTGTACTCTTCCTCCTATAAGCAGCTTCAACACCTACGATTCCAGCAAGCGTACAGAGTTATCAACAATACTCAGTGCAGTAGAGCCTGGCTTGCAAAGAATGACCTCCTACTTTCAATGGCCACACATGTAAGGAGCATTCTTCTCCCTTACCACCAGCATAAGGAGCATTTTTTTTTTTTCCATTGACCACCAATGTAAAGAGCATTTATTCCAGTGACTTTCAAATGAATGTATCATGAACTGTAGATATAGTAATTAGTAGCACAAGTTCCCTGAAACTAAAAAGGACAACCCTCCATGTTAAAAAGGTTGAAAAAGGTTTGGTTTAAAGCAGAACTCCAGTCAACCAGCTAATTTTGAAATGTATTTACATTCCTATACAAGATATTTGTAGATCAGTTCAGCAGGTCTTCTGATTCTCTGACCCCTGATATTGGGTGACTATGGCGAATTTGTAGAATTCTATTTTTCCTGCCTGATCATTGGACTATCAGTGAGCATCATCACAGTCCTTCTTTTGCTCTCTTCCTCCAATAAGCGGCCTAAACGCCTCCCATTCCAGCTCCCAGTAAGGCCTGAAAATGTTCTAGGATGTCAGCATCATCCACTGCAGTAGAACAGTGTTTCTAAACCCTTTTTTCCAGTCAAGGCACCATGTAAATTTCTGCACAATTTTGAGGCATCCCAATCTAAAATGTAAAAATGTAAGCTAGTTTTACAGAACACAGCAATATCCACACGTAGGACACCCAAAGTTAGAGGAGATGCATTCTTCCAAAGCAAACACTCCTTTGCACAATGGTACTGACTAGTATTCCATTGTTAATCTTCTCCCTTAGTTCCTCACCCTCACTCAGGTAATGTGACCCCAGTCCTGATGGAGAGGGGCAGGGGAGGGGGTTAAACAAGGATGCTGTGTAGGTGCCTGATGGCCTTCTTATCAACCAGTGATGTCATTGGTTGTTAGGATGCTGGCGGCTAGAAGGTTTAATGGTGCACAATGAAAACCTGTGGCTTTGTCCTACTAAAAGGCAAGCTTGACCTACCCGCTGGCTTGAATAGAATTTTTTTTTTTCAAGGCCCCCCTTAAAGCAGTTGTATAGTCGATTTTTAAACTTGTACCTAAAGGTAAGCCTATAATAAGGCTTACCTGTAGTTACAAAAAATATCTCCTAAACCTCTACAGTTTAGGAGATATTCCCAGTGCAATGAGCCGCTGACTACAGTGGCGCATGCGCACAGGGGATTCTCGGCTGAAAGCCCAGCAGATGCCAGACTGTGCTGGAAAGAAGTCTCCCACGTGCATGCGCGGGAGTGACGACATCGTGGCTCCAGCCACTCACAGTGCTGGAGCCGCGATACCCGGAAGACACGCCGAGGCAACATGTCATCTCCCTCGTGGTGGACCAGGTGAGTTACTGACGCCTCGTTCTAAGGTGAGTATTTCATAATGAGCTAGCATGCGGTGAATACTAGTTCATTATGCCTTTTGCCTTACAGGGGTATTAAAAAAAAAAAAAAAAAAAAAAGTGTCAGCGGGTATACAACCTCTTTAAGGCACCCTGGTTAAAAAAGGCTACAATAGAGCCTGGCTCACTGAATTACCTCCTAATTTCAGCTCAATATCTCATGGTGCAGGAGGTTGCAGTAATAGGATATAGACTGTAAGCTATACTTACAGTTTGTAACTGAACTTAAGGGTGATTTAAAACTTGAAAACGATTGTCAACTTGTTTATGTGTAATTTACCTGTGATCCTTCCTTTTTTTTTTTTTTTTTTTTTAAAAGGAACCTGTCGAGTAAGAAATATGGGAGCTGCCATTGCTGGTTTAAGGAGCACTAGGCTGTTCACGTCATTCTTTCTTCAGCACTTCATTAGTTGCTGACATGGAACAAATATGGGACACCTAAAATGCACATGGCTATTCTGAATTGATTTACTAAATAGTAAAGCAAGGATAAAACTGACAGTCTTGAAACCTCCCTCTGCAGTGGCTACTGGTTGATTGCCTTTTTTGGCCTGGTGCATCTGCTTCCCAAGAGACCCAATCGATGAACCGCATTTTTATCAGGAAAACTTCAGTGTAATTCAATTTTTGGAGTGGCAGTATGTGATATACATTGAAGCAGCTGTGCTCTTGTGTCCTCTAGTAAAAGCCATCACATGGCCATTCCGTAAGATAACACAGCAGGGCCTGGAAAAGGGGCTTCTATAGGGTTCTCTACGTTGCCCATAGCCAGCTGGAGCTTTGTACGTTGGGTTCTGTAGGTCTTTCCTCCATCAAGTTCTTACCTTGCATCAGTCTTCTCTAGTTGAAAAACCTATGAAGTGTACCAAGGTCACTTATCCACTGTTTTTCCTCTTTGGTTGAGCTGTGGTCATGTGTTGATAATGGGAACATTTTGAACTGCAGCTCAACTGGAGCACAGGTATAAGTGGCAACAGTTAGGGCACCTTGGCATTTTAGACTCAAGTGCTCTATAAAGTCATTGAAAGTCGTTTCTGCAGGAGGGAAAATGAAAAGAGCAGAGTCCTCATTTCACAAAAAAGTGCTGAGCTGCATTGCTTTATTGCAGAACTGCCAGACAGTCATGTTTCTCCTTCATTATACAATTCAGTAGTATTGTCCTATTAAATTGTAGACAAGTGCTTTTAAACGTTTGTTGGCTCTACTGAAAGTCAACTTTGTGTTTTTGCCTTTGCAACAATAGGTAACAAGTCACAAGGTCCTGGTCATGTGATCGCCTGTCAAAGTGATTGAGTGTTCATTCCACCGGCTCCTGATTATAAATGGAGAACGGGAGCTGTTGGTGACCGCACGGTCACAGCGCTGGGGGCACCGAGTGAGTGAGCTTCTAGCACAAAACAGTGATGGGGAGAGGAGTGTTGGCTCCTCAGGAAGCAAGAGATCTGGTACATATAGTTTTTTTTTTTTCTGTTCCTCCCAGACTAGAGCCAACCCCACAGAGATTTATGTTAACAACATGGTTGAAAACAAAGATTACCAAGCCCCCATTTAGCTGTGATGAAAATAAAGTGTGTGCGATCAGTAAGGTAGGACAAAAAGATAAATCATGGATTGGCTTTCATTGTGAGCCTACTATGTCCACCAAATCACTGGCCACCAAGTCTATCCTATGTTGGTGGCCAGTGAGTCCGATCTTCTAATGCCACCATTTTTCTGCTCCCCATTTCAGTGCTGGTCAGAATGATAGTATTACCAAATACCCTCAGTGCCACCATCATGCTTCCTGTTAGAAGTTCCCGGTGGGAAGTGGCAGCAAGACATGGCTACCTGTTATGGTGTGCTGGTCCCCACAGATCCACTTCTCGCAACCTTCCTATGCACTTGCATATGATTTCACATTCAAATGCCAGAGTTGGAAGTGAGAGGAGGATTGCAAAGACCAGCACAGCAGAACAAATTGGCTTCCCTTGGCACTGCAATGTTGCGCCGATTGTTCAACCTTCTCTGAAGGTCTGAGAGGCAGTGGGCAGGTACACAAACTAGTGGCATGACATGGTCGATCATGGTGTACCTGTCACCTGCCCACGATCAATGGGTTCCAGACCCCCTCCCTGCAGAAAACGGAAGTACTGTAGTTAAAACCTTGCAGTTCTGGAGGAACCCCACTGCAAGGAGTCATTTTTTCCCCCAAGGAGTCCAGCTTTAATGGTTGCACTTTATGCTGCTACAAGGACTCTGCCTTACAATTCTAATTTTCAACATAAGTGCATATAAAGCTTTTTGTCTTCCAAGCAGTCATTACTCCTCCACATGCTGCCTTTGGCAGCCCGACAATATAAAAAATTGTTAATTCTGTTCTTTTCCTGCTTTCCCAATAGCATATGTTTAGCGCTGAGACTAAGCGGACGTCTTCCACAGTATCACATCCTCTCTTTCTATTTATACACTGGCCCTTTGATACTTGGCTTGCTGGAATAGTTACAATATACCACACAGAGCTTGGAGATGGTATTGGATAATGAGTGTATTTTCCTGTGGTGATATGTTTTGTTTAATACATTCCTCAGTGAACGTTAAGGCATATCTCCAGTTTTTTTTTTTTTTTTTTTTTTGCAAGTTTAGCACTGTAAGGCAGCAAATTAAATAGCAATGCAAGCCAACAAGTAGAATCAGTAAAGGCCCGTTCACACCATTTGTGCTTTGCTGCATTGGGCAACCTTGCCCAGGGCATTCCAAATGCAATAACAAGGCAATTTTGCCTTGTTTGCTATGAATTCAGTTCACGCTACTGCGTCATGGTGGTTTGCACTGACACAAATACTGCATACTTCTAAGGAGTGTGTTACGATACAAACCATCACATTGCGATGCCGATGCGATGAACAGAACTGAATAAAATGTCACATGTGACAGTTCAATAAAGTTCTAACAAAAAGAAAAAAACAGCGCATTGGCGCAGTTCCTCTTAATGAAACTGCAGATGAGCACCACTGTAGTAATCTTCCAGGTCCTGGGCCAAACAGCTCCCCTTCTGCATACTGACCACAGGTGGTCACTCACTTGGCACCATCGCACCAATCCTGTTTGCAAAATTATGAAAAAGTTGTTTTTTTTTCCCAAAATATTTGGCCTTTATTCACTTTATTTAGCAAAAAAAAAAAAACAGTGGAGTTAGGTTAAGTCGGTTCTATTAGGTACACCTGTCAGGATTAAAATATGGGGGCTCTCATTTTTAGTCTACTTCAGAACATGCAAGCTAACATATTTCACGGGTGATAAGTTTACTTAACCACTTGACAACTGGGAGCGATTTTGCCCCCTTCCTGCCCAGGCCAATTTTAAGCATTTAGCTCTGTCACACTTTGACAATTGCGTGGTCATGCAACACTGTAGCCAAACCAAATTTTGTATATTTTTTTCACACAAATAGAGCTTTCTTTTGGTGGTACTTAATCGCCACTGGGTTTTTTATTTTTTGCTAAATAAACTGAATAAAGGCCAAATATTTTGAAAAAAACTACTTTTTCATAATTTTGCAAACAGGATTGGTGCGATGGTGCCAAGTAAGTGACCACCTGTGGTCAGTATGGGGAAGCGAAGGGGAGCCGCTTGGCACACGGCCTGGAAGATTATGTCATCACTGTAGTAGCAGCGGCTACTAGAGTGGTGGTCATCTGCAGTTGTCCCTCAGCTATGATATATACATAATTGCATTGTGCCAAGCTAAATAAAGATCATACCTAGACTTTAGCTTTAAATATCCTTATCCTTATGCTTACTCCTTCAGCCCACACTTTCAGCAGGAATGAAATTGAGCGAGTTCAGTTGAATTTGCATTATTTCTTTCCCGCATGTCAGTCCCGACTTGGGGGGCGATTTTAGAGACATCTGTGTGAGTTTCTGCACAGATGTCTATGGGAATCGCACCCCGAAGTTGCCAATAGTAGTACAGAAACTACTTTTGGGAATTAGCGCGGCACTGCAAATGCGGCATCGCAATGATTTGGACAGTACCAATGCCGGCAATTGCTGCCGATTTGGAATGCGATTTGTCATGTCAAATTGCATGCTAAATCGCTCCAATGTGAACCTAGGCTGAAGTCTATAGGGCAATGGGCTAACTAACACTTTTGCCAGTAGCCTTCCTTATGTAGCTTGTCAGTACAGTGGGAATCCTATGGTACAATTTGATCTCTCATAGCGAGAGGATTATTTTGTCAGAAGGGAAATATGACTGAGATGCTTTATAAACAGATTTGTTTTATTCCAAGTGAAAGTATTTACCCGTCCTAAAAGTAATTTATTTTTGTTTTAACAGACTGTAAAGCATATGGATATCGTTTATTTTCTATGAAGGACGTAACTATTCAGCATATTTGTATTTCCAAACTCGAGTGGGAGCTTCTCCTGTCTGTAGGATAAGCACAATGTACTAACGTTCCCTAGATATCCATTTCAGCTACAGCCACCTTATTATCCCGAAGTGTACAATCTGCTGACTGCCAGGCTTTTCCATCACTTTTCTTTTTCTTAAAGGGCCAGGAAATTATGGAGAATACTTCAGAGTTTTGGTTAAGAGATTGAGAGGATTAATGTAAATTGAACAGCACACATTTGTTACTGTACGTCATGTGTGCTCAACCTGTGGCCCTCCAGCTGTTGCGGAACTACAGGTCCCATGGTGCCTCTGCCTTTGGAAGTCATGCACTGTCAGTGGCTTGTAATGCCTTGCAATGCCTCATGGGACTTGTAGTTCTGCAACAGCTGGAGGGCCAAATGTTGAGCACCCATGCTGTTATGTGGTCAGCCTAGTAGAGCCCTCACCACTAAGCCACGCACTTGGGTGTTGCTTACAGGCAAATGCGTTTTTGTTTAGGGCAATGGAAACACTAGGAGGAGGAGGCGGAGGCTGGGTGTTAGACATATAAACATCTGTACTATGACACGACAAGTGACGGCACATCACTCAGATGTGAACATGCCATTTAGAATAAAATATAATATAAAATATAATAGAAATCATTATCACACTTCTGGAAACTGCCCAGGTGTGGACAAGGGCTTATGGTCTGTAAAATATATCATTTGAACCATATAGGCATTTTGTTATGTGTTTGATAACTTGGAAACACCTGTTGATCTGCCAGAAATCCAGTGACCTCCTAATTTCCAGTACTCAGTCGGTGCTGCACTGAAATCTCAGCATTTTCAGCCCTGCCCATTCCATCTCTGAACTACAGAAAAGTTCCCCTTATGTTATAAAGAGGATTGCTTCTGTTCTGTAGTCCAGCTCAGGAGCGAGCAGCCTAGGGCAGTGATGGCGAACCTTGGCACCCCAGATGTTTTGGAACTACATTTCCCATAATGCTCATGCACTCTTCAGTGTGGTTGAACATCATGGAAAATGTAGTTCCAAAACATCTGGGGTGCCAAGGTTTACCATCACTGACCTTGGGTGACAGCTTTGTTCCTTTCTACACACAGTACAGTGAAGGAGCATTGTTACCCTTAGACAGGAATTGTATTGCTGACAACATAGCCAGATAAAGAAAAAAACCACATTTTTTTTGCTTAGGTCACGATTCTCTCACAATTCTCATGGTGTAACATCATCTTTAACATTAAAGCAAGAAAAATTGGGCTGTTTCATTTTTTATTATTCGTTCAAGTGCATTTTTTCCCAAAAAATTGCGTTTGAAAGACCGCTGGGCAAATACAGTGTGACATAAAATATTGCAGCAATTGCCATTTTATTCCCTAGGGTCTCTGTTAAAATATATATAATGTTTGGGGGTTCCAAGTAGTTTTCTAGCAAAATATATGATTTTAACTTGAGAAACAAGTGTCAGAAAAAGATTTAGACTTTAAGTGGTTAAACTTCCTGCATGTTTAAAAATTGGCAGACTGCCTGGATTTTTTTCTTTCACATACAGAAGTTTCCCTTTGAGAAAGAAGAGTTAGTTACAATGTTTCATTTTTAAAAACTTGGCAGACTGCCCAGATGTTTTCTTTTGACAGCTGTGTGAGCAGATAAGTCTCTCCACTTGTTATATGAAAGAATCTGCAGAGTGAGATTGTCAGGGGGGTTGAATCGAGATCACGATTTTTTTAATGATTAATTGTGCAGCTCTAAGTCCACCCCTGGCTCCTAGAGTGCTCAGGTTGACCACCTTTTGGCTTTTTTTCTTTTTGTATAGAACAATCGCCTAAAAAGAGAAATGGCTGTTACTTGTATTTACAGAAAGCCGTCATATTTCTTTAAAATATTGTCCTTTAAATCTCAAGGTGCTGACGTCACCAGTGCTTTTAGCTAAAAGTTATTACAAAATCAATTTAGTGCCCAGATTAAGATGCAAGTAGTACAGAATGAATGAGTAATGGCAAATTCCATTTCAAGTACAAGACAAGCCTACAATAAAAAAAAACAAAAAAAAAAACACAGTTGTGTTTGGCTCTTGTGGAGACAAGTCTGATGTATCTGATGTATAGGTTTCTGAATGTAATACTTGGCCGAATGCCCCTACTAGCATTAACACTGCTTTCCATAGAGCACCTATAATGGTTGTGCATTGTTGTCCATCTATCATAACTGCCGCGACATATATATATATATATATATATATATATATATATATATATATTTCTTTTTTTATGGCCTTTTTTTATGCTGCTGCATATTTTTGCTGTGAAATCCCATGTTGGTCAATGAGAACTGTCTTATTTTGCACTGCTGCAGTCGCTCTTGTATTACTTCAAGACTACTTCTATTCTATTCTTCTATCAAAGTAGTACTCAAGTCGCCAGGACGTCGCAGCAGTGTGAACCGAACCTAAAAGCTGTTAAGATAAGATATTATAAGCAGCATGTGTAGTGCGTTGTTTTCAGTCTGTCAGGAGACCACTAGACTTGCAATGTTGGAATAAGCAGTAAGGCCCCTTTCACACGTGAGGACCGATCGGGTATGGCTGCCAGTTTTTTAGGACTATCATGTAGCAACGGGTGTCAACGAACATGTGTCCCTTGACACCCTATCAGATCTGATCCTATCTGCTAAAAACAGACTGATGAGGATCCATTCCTCATCCATCTAGCATGCGCGCGCCAATAGAGGAAAAGCTGTCTGTGTCTGCTCTGCATAAACAGAGCAGACACAGACAAATCCTCTGCCTGACAGATTCCTCACTGAGCAGGCGGACCCCTGGTGGAGCCCGCCCCATGTGAAAGCACAACCATTTTGTTGCACTGCAAAACAGGGTGAGTGTATGTAATGAGTAAAAATGATGAACTCCATATTTATATATAATTACAAACTATATACAAAGAAACATTTTTTTAAGTCATACTATTTGCATCAAATGTATCCCTTAGTGTTGGTTCACACTGAGGCAACACGACTTGCAGCGCGACTGTCTCAGGCGACCTGGACACGACAGCTGCGGCGATTTGCAAAATGACTTCTCTATAGAAGTCAATGCAAGTCGCCACAAGTCGCCCCCAAAGTCCTACAGGGACCTTTTTCGAAGTCGGAGCAACTTGTGTCTCTCAGATTAGAACAGTTCCATTTGTACAGAACGGGACACGACTTGTCAGTCGGCTAAGTCGCCCCTGTGTGAACTGGCACTTAGTGTCTCATGCGCCATTTGAAATTTCTAGCCAGGTTGACAATAGCAATTCCTGCTCAATATTAGGAGAGATGGATAGCGGAAGTATTTGTGACAAGGTTCTATCTGCTGTCTCCTTGTCATTTTAAGTTTCTTGTCTATTTTACTTTTTACTCTAACCAAAGAGTTTTACAACCGCCATAGGTATAATTATATCAGAATAGATGGTATCAATGTATGTTCTTTTGCGTTGTACAAAACGTTATATGCCCAGGCATATACAGGCCATAAAATGCCGTTTTATATCTCTGGAGAACCCAGTAGAAAGGTCTTCCGCTAGACTTGCTGGCTTTACTCAGTAGTGACTACCATGGATGCCACCCCAGTCTCCAACAGACTAGCTTCAGAAAGGAAAACTTGGACAGATCTCCTCTCAATTGTTCAATCTACAGTACAGGAAACAAAGGGAAATCCCCCCCCTCTGGCTTCAGTTGTTCAAGTCATTGGATATGAGTATGCAGATTGGTAAATCACTCGAGTATACAAGCAACAAGCATTTCCACAAGGGAGCTGGAGGAACTCCAGGTAAAACATTTTCTTGCTTTGGGTAGCATTGAGAAAGCTTAGAGCCTCTGTCAGGCCTCTGTCTGTCTCTTTGGTGACATTTCCTACAATTCTGGACCCGGTGACCATAAAAAAAGTAAGGAAAAATATTCCCAATAGTGATTGAGCGAGAAAAAAAAATGTAAGGAAAGGTTCATTTCAATTGGTGGGTCACATTTTCCCTGTTGAATTCTGTTGCATTCTAACTAATGTGGCAGGAGGAGTGAGACCTTCAGGTCAAAACCTGAAACTTATGTGGAAAGAGCTTGCTTGATAGAATCCCTAGTAGATATTAGAAACACAGAAAAGATGGTCAAGAAGTAAAAGCGCCATCTAAGAGTACCCAGCACGTCTCAGGGGGCTCACAAGTTCCCCTCCCATCATGTGTAAAGGGTTCAACTCTTTAGCCCTGATGAATGGGGACTGGTGAGTAGGGATAAGCCGAACACCCCCCGGTTCGGTTCGCACCAGAACTTGCGAACGACCCCCGCGTTCGGTACGAACGTTAGAACCCCATTGAAGTCTATGGGACTCGAACGTTCGAATTGGAAAATGCTAATTTTAACGGCTAATATGCAAGATAGTGTGCTAAAAAGGGTTTGGCGACCTGCCTCCTGCCTCAGGGGACATGGGTCACTGCAAAAAAAAGTTTTAAAAACTACCGTTTTGGCGGGAGCACTGATTTTAATGACGATTAAAGTGAAAAAAAAAAAGTGAAATATTCCTTTAAATATGGTGCCTGGGGGGTGTCTATAGTATGCCTGTGAAGTGCCACGTGTTTCCCGTGTTTAGAACAGTCCCTGCACAAAATGACATTAAACGGAAATAACACCATTTAAAACTGCTTGCGGTTTTAATGTTATATCTGGTTCCTGCAATATGGTTGAAAATCATTCAGAAAAATGGCATGGGTAGCCCTCCCTGCCCATTACCAGCCTATTTGGGTCTTGTACACATATTAAGGGGAACCCCGTACCCATATTAAAAAAAGGAAATGCGTGTGGCCCCCAGGCCCTATATACTCAGAACAGCAGTATACAGGCGGTGCAAACAAGACAGGGACTGTGTAGGTTTGTTGTGTTAAGTTGAATCTGTTTGTCATTTTCAACCGGTACATTTTTAAAGTGTAGCTCCAGTCAAAAAAAATATCTTTAAGCTTTTTGGAAAACATAGGGAAGGGTTATCACCCCTGTATAATTTGTTTTGTCGTCCATCTTTTTTCATCTCACTTGCTGCTGTCTCCTTGCGTTTGCAAGTAGGAGATGTTTGTAAGTTGGATGTTTGAAAGTAGGGGTCTGCCCTATATTATAGCGGTATGTACTGGGTACAGAGCACGCAGACAGCACGCACTAACACTACTGACTGCAAGCTCTATTATTAACCACTTGTTAGCCCAATGTTTGCATAAAGTGAAAGATGAAGTTATGCTGAGTAAATAGATATCAAACATGTCACTCTTCAAAATTGCACATGCCCGTGGAATGGCGCCAAACGTCGCTACTTAAAAAATCCCCATAGGCGACGCTTTAAATATTTTTTTACTGGTTACATGTTTTGAGTTGCAGAGGAGGTCTAGGACTAGAATTATTGCTCTCGCTCTAACATTCTCGGCGATACCTCACATGTGTGGCACATGCGAGCACATGGGGACATGGGCGCTTTAATTTTTATTTTATTTTTTTATTGTTCATTTTACTTTATTTTAGTTTGACATTTTTTTTCCCAAAAATATATTTTTGATCACTTTTATTCCTATTACAAGAAATGTAAACATCCCTTGTAATAGGAATATGGGGTGACAGGTCCTCTTTACAGTGAAATCTGGGGGGTCAATATGACCCCACATCTCACCTCTAGGCTGGGAAGCCTGAAATAAAAAATTAAAAAATTAAAAAAAAGATTCTGGCTTTGATCGTACTGGCGAGTTGGTAGAAGCACCAGAGGGCGGTGAGGGATGGGGGGCGTCTATGGCTGGGTACTTCAGGGTATCACCGAGTATGGCTGGGTATGGCAATTTATGGCAGGGTATTACAGAGTATTGGCGGGGTATTGGCGGGGTACTACAGAGTAATAGTAGGGTACTACAGAGTAATAGTAGGGTACTGCAGAGTATTGGGGGTACTGCAGAGTATTGGGGGTACTGCAGAGTATTGGGGGTACTGCAGAGTATTGGGGGGTACTGCAGAGTATTGGGGGGTACTGCAGAGTATTGGGGGGTACTGCAGAGTATTGGGGGGTACTGCAGAGTAATGGCGGGGTACTGCAGAGTAATGGCAGGGTACTGCACTGCAGAGTAATGGCGGGGTACTGCACTGCAGAGTAATGGCGGGGTACTGCACTGCAGAGTAATGGCGGGGTACTGCACTGCAGAGTAATGGCGGGGTACTGCACTGCAGAGTAATGGCGGGGTACTGCACTGCAGAGTAATGGCGGGGTACTGCACTGCAGAGTAATGGCGGGGTACTGCACTGCAGAGTAATGGCGGGGTACTGCACTGCAGAGTAATGGCGGGGTACTGCACTGCAGAGTAATGGCGGGGTACTGCAGAGTAATGGCGGGGTACTGCACTGCAGAGTAATGGCGGGGTACTGCACTGCAGAGTAATGGCGGGGTACTGCACTGCAGAGTAATGGCGGGGTACTGCAGAGTAATGGCGGGGTACTGCAGAGTAATGGCGGGGTACTGCAGAGTAATGGCGGGGTACTGCAGAGTAATGGCGGGGTACTGCACTGCAGAGTAATGGCGGGGTACTGCACTGCAGAGTAATGGCGGGGTACTGCACTGCAGAGTAATGGCGGGGTACTGCAGAGTAATGGCGGGGTACTGCAGAGTAATGGAGGGGTACTGCAGAGTAATGGCAGGGTACTGCAGAGTATGCACTGGTATTGCAGAGTATTGGCAGGGAATTGAGGGGTTAAATTCGGTGAGCAGCGATGTGGGCACTGCAGATGCAGCCCACATCGCTGCTGACACCGATCTCTTTCCCCTCCGCTGTACCGATCGGTACAGAAAGGGGAGGGAGGAACAGGCGTCATAACATGACGCCGGTTTGTTTCCAAGTGATCACTCCGTCATTTGACGGAGCAATCACGTGGTAAACGGCCGCTATGAGCGGCCGTTTACCGTGATGCGCCGGGTCCTATGGACCCGGCGGTCACGGATGCTCTCGAGTGCGCACACCTCGGGGCACGCGAGAGCAGAATTCTGGGAGGCCGTTAATTAACGGCCTCTCTGAGTTAAACAACCGCCCTGAAGCCGTTAATCGGCAATGGGCAGTTGTTAAGTGGTTAAAGCTAGATCACTAGCTATATAGGTGAGGTGAATATAGTGGTGTATACTGCGGTCAGGGCACAGACAACAACCACTACACAGCAGCAAGATAGGAAATCAGCCAAAAACGATTGGTGTGTACTGTGTTGAAGGTACACAGAACACCCACTGCTTCAGATGCAAAGTAACACACTACAGGAGGCGGCCTTAAAGGCGGCCTTATATAGTGTGGGGCGTGCACTACACAGTCTGAGCTATGATTGGCCACAGGCATCCTGCCTGTGGCCAATCATGGCTCTCCTCGCTGCCGGCGCTGCGATTGGCCAAGCATGCGGGGTCACAGTGCATGCTTGGCCAATCATCGGACAGCAATGCACTGCGCCAACGCAGTGCATTGTGGTCCGCGCGCGCGTCACTCGAATTTTGACGCGAACGGCCAAAACGTTCGGAATTCGCCGAACGCACGAACAGCCAATGTTCGAGTCGAACGTACGTTCGACTCGAACACGAAGCTCATCCCTACTGGTGAGCCCCTGAAAAGCATTGGAAAATATCAGCTGGACCTATTACACTTAATTGGCTCTCTTCCCAGTTTTTTTTTTTTTTTGGCACAACTACTCCAGTGACCTATGTTGTCTATTGTTTAATGTTCCACCAACACTTCACTTTCTAACAGATATTACAACCCAAGTTCCAAAAAAGTTGTGTATCTAGATATTTGCAAATCCCATTAACCTATATTTTATTTACAATAAAAAAATAGAAAACATAATATCTAAACTGAGAAAATGTAAATTTTTAAGAAAAAAAAAGGTAATTTTTAAAATTGATGGCAGCAACACATCTCAAAGTTAAGAAAAAAAAAAGCCCCATGTTAACCGGTGGTGCGGTGGCATACTAGCGGTGTAGCGTCCTGTCTTCTTTTAACAACACTCTAAACATCTAGAAACTGAGGAGACCAGTTACTGTAGTCTTGGGAGAGGAATTTTATGTCATTCTTGCCTGATATAGGATTCGAATGGCTCAACAGTCCTTGGCTTTTGTTGTTTTTTTATTTATTTTTTGTTGCAGCAAATATTTCCAATTGGTAAAAGGTCTGGACTGCAGGCAGGCCAGTTAAGCACCCAGACTCTTCTGCTATGAAGCCATGCTGTTGTCATAGGTGCAGTGAGGTTGATTTACTAAAAAAATGGAGAGTGCAGAATCCTATGCATTAAGATGAAGAAAAACCTGGCAATGACACCCCCCCCCCCCCCGTTTTACTTACCTGGGGACACACTGTCTCTCTGCCCGGGGGGGGGGTTCTCTGATCTTGATTGGATAGAGTTATATCAGTGCAGCCATTGGCTCCTGCTGCTGTCAATCAAATCCAATGATGCAGGTGCCGGGGAGCGGAGCCGAGTCATACATTCGGTGGCTATGGACGACAAATGCTGGACTTGGGAGCGCGTCTGCAAGGTAACCCCCCCCCAGAAGAGCACTTCTCCTAGGGGGTTATCTGATGTGTAGAGGAGCCGTGAAATCTGCCGGGGAACCCCAGAAGAGGAGGTTCGGGGCCACTCTGTGCAAAATGAAAAAAGAACCTGGAAGCTGATTGGTTTCTATGTGACCCCAGTATGTTGTTTATCATTGCCCTGCTGAAATATGCAAGGCATTTCCCGAAATAGATGTAATCTGGATGGGAGGACATGCTACTCTAAGAAGAAGCCATATCTGCACATGATCCAGAAACGCCACCATCTTCTCTGGACCAAAGCTCATTTTAAATGGTCTGTTGCAAAGTTAAAAAATATAAAATCTTTGGCAACCATGAGCGTCATGCCCTCCAGATTAAGGAGGAGAGGGACCTTCCAGCTGGTTATCAACGCTCAATCCAAAACCTGCATCTCTGATGGTTTGGGGGTGCATTAATGTGTATGGAATGGGCAGCTTGCGCATCTGGAAAGGCATCATCAGTGATAAAAGATATATGTAGGTTTTAGAAGGACATAGAATAGTACATTTTCATAGTTTAAAAGTTGATATGTTTTCTATTTTCTTGACTAAAATATTGGTTTATGAGGTTTGCAGATCATCCTTTTCTGTTTTTTATGTAGTGTAGTTTTTTTTTTATGGCGTCCCAACTTTTTTGGAATTGGGGTTGTAGAAGGTAGGGACGTATTCAGGCTACTATGCAGCACTTTAATTCTGTGGGTATCCAAGTCATCTGAAGGGATTGTAGGAGGACTATTTGTCTGCAGTGCCTGCTCTCTCTGACCTTGTCTCCCTCCCTCGTCCATTGCTCTGCACACATTACTCTTTATATATGCATTTCTCAGCTGGCTGACTCTGAATGGCGGGCAGGTGATGGACGAGACATTGATACTGGGAATGCTGGGGTGATGTGTCTTGTTATTAAAGCATTGCTCTGCGCCACGCTTCATCGCCTCAGCAGCCTGAAAACGCCACACTGAACGAACGTCCATTCTTTGTAAGACAAAGCAAAGGCACTGGCTTGTGGAACGTTTGGAAAATGCCAGAGATGCTTCAAAACTGGCTGAACCTTGAGGTCTAGCAGAAATTTGTATTTAAAAGGGAACTCCAGGCTTGCTACTTTAGTGATCACCCTTTATTCTTTGGATAGGAATTAAGAATTACAACTTTTCATTATTTTTACTTTTCAATAAACCCTGTTTCTTCCAGGAGCTGTGTTTGATAGCAGGCTCTTGTTGAGTTTATGACTCACTGGGAGTTTTTAGTTTGAGATGTCAGAATGAGTTGGTAGAGGAAATCAGACAATTGGGGTTAAATTTATATTATAGAGAAGTGCAATGGGAGTAGAAAAGATTATTCAAGGTACCTTCGTCCTATCAGGATATAGACAAAGGGGAAAGAGGCTGTATTTGGACTGTGATGGTGCCGTATAGTTAACTGGTATTAAACAGTCAAGAATAAAATTATTTAGAGAAGTTTTATTACAATATATATATATATATATATATATATATATATATATATATATATATATATATATATATATATATATATATATATATATATATATATATATATATATATATATATATATATATATATATATATATATTATATTAGATTATTTTACAAAAATAGATAAAAACAGATCATGACAATCCAAGAAAAATTGCACCCTATCTTTAAATGGGGAAAGGAGAATCTGTATTTGGATTGTGATGATACAGCTAGGATATCAAAACCATCTAGATACTCATTACTCTACATGTTTCACGGACTTAGCCGCTTCTTCAGGAGCTTTCAATAGTTATGACAATTACTTCTCTACACCATCTAACTATAGAAATCTCCTGAAGAAGCAGCTAAGTCAGTGAAACATGTAGAGTAATGAGTATCTAGATGGTTTTGATATCCTAGCTGTACCATCACAATCCAAATACAGATTCTCCTTTCCCCTTTGTCTATATCAGTTGGGATTAAAGTGTATCTAAAGACAAACTTTTTTATTTTATTATTTTAAGATAAAATTATAAATATTTACTGACTACTACGAACGTCTGCTGATCACCTTTGGAGCAGTGGCTGGATCTTGTGGCTGATATTCAGTCAATGGAGCAATGGCTGACCTGAAAGTGCAATCAGCTAAACATTTGAAAATCTGGAGCCCTTGGTTCTTATATACCGGTAGAGATTTTGGCAATGTTATGGTCACTTCTTAAATGAAGGGACTAACCCCTCTACCCGCTTATTCTGGTACCCTCCTCCATATTCTGGTGCCTACATTACTTGCATTTAAAAAAATTATGAACTAATGATGTTAGATCTGCATGTATGCGTTTTTTTTTATAGTTGCCTGGAGATATAGAAAAAATTGGTTGCCCACAGGAACTAATAACCAATCTGCTGTCACATGTCTATTGTCCATTTGGAAATGGGAGGAACATTCTGATCTGGTTTCTGCATTTATCATAGCCTTTCTTTTTGATGCATGGATATGTCTGGCCCGTTTATAGTTGGGAGCTATTTGTAGTTTATTATATGTTGGGATAATCTTTCCATCTTTTTATAATATATTCCACTGCTTAGTTCTGAATATAGATTACTTTATTTAGAAATTCCTTCCTACTTGGAACATAAACTGCCCAGAGGCAGCTTCCGATGCTCCGTCCGCTGCCGACAGTGATGGCCTTGTGGTTTGCCTATTACGACATCTTTTCCAGTCTTCCAGCAGAAAATGATGTCACTGCCAATGTCTGTCTGTAATTTGTGATACAAAAGTATTATGTAAAACGACCAGATATGCAGTAATTATACATATGGTCCGTACCAATTTGTAATTCTGGTTTTTAATTTATTTTCATCAGGCTCTGTCGGCTTATATGTACAGTTATCTGTCATTCTATCCAAACACTTGTTTGTCAGGCTGTCCATACCGCCCACCTGTCAGGCTTCCCATACCCCGCCCCCGCCTGTCAGGCTTCCCATACCCCCCCGCCTGTCAGGCTTCCCATACCCCCCTCCGCCTGTCGGGCTTCCCATACCCCCCCTCCGCCTGTCGGGCTTCCCATACCCCCCCTCCGCCTGTCGGGCTTCCCATACCCCCCCTCCGCCTGTCGGGCTTCCCATACCCCCCCTCCGCCTGTCGGGCTTCCCATACCCCCCCTCCGCCTGTCGGGCTTCCCATACCCCCCCTCCGCCTGTCGGGCTTCCCATACCCCCCCTCCGCCTGTCGGGCTTCCCATACCCCCCCTCCGCCTGTCGGGCTTCCCATACCCCCCCTCCGCCTGTCGGGCTTCCCATACCCCCCCTCCGCCTGTCAGGCTTCCCATACCCCCCCTCCGCCTGTCAGGCTTCCCATACCCCCCCTCCGCCTGTCAGGCTTCCCATACCCCCCCTCCTCCTGTCAGGCTTCCCATACCCCCCTCCGCCTGTCGGGCTCTCCATACCCCCCTCCGCCTGTCGGGCTCTCCATACCCCCCTCCGCCTGTCGGGCTCTCCATTCCCCTCCGCCTGTTAACTGATATCAGAATATCAAGATCAGCTTGAGATTTTCAAGAAACAGCACATTATTGTAATCGTTCTCCCTTCAAAGCTAGAATCGATCAATTTGGAGGAAAAGAGAACCTTAGAAATTCCAAGCAGTTTTTACTTTTTTTTACATAAAATTTGCTCACAGCTCCACTTGTCTGCTCGTTTTCTTTTCTGCAGTGTAAGGGCCGGTTCATACTTGAATCACACAAAAAACATGGTCTGCGATCCTGTGCGATTTCTGTACAACTGCGATTTTCAGTTCATTAATTTTAGTGGGCTGAAATTGCATCGGATCACACCAAAAGTCAGGCATGCACAACTTTTCGAAAATGCCCTTCACCAACCTTGGCTGATCTGGTGCAGGAAACCCCACACAACGTTCTGATGTGAACAAGCCCTAAAGGTTAAATCCAGCCAAAATCTTTTTGTTATCAAAAATAGTTAAGCTGGCTGTACATGGGGTGACTTTTGGGTACTTCCTGATGAACCCATGAGTCCCATGAGGCATTGCAAGGCTGACAGTTACAAGCATGACTCCCACTGGCAGAGGCATAATGGGACTTGTAGTTTCGCAACAGCTGGAGGGCCGCCATTTTGAAACCCCTGCTCTAATCCTTCTAAAATGAACAGATTTGTTTTTGTTCTGGTTGAGGATAGGGTTTTTAATGAGTCATCCTATTAGAATTTTCCATTCCAAGTGCTGCTTCTGTTCCCTTATTTTACCTTTGCATGTAAGCAGGCATTTTGCTTCTGTTTTAATATTTTTAATTAAAGCAGTATTACACTATTGGTTCCCTTCCTTTCTTTTATTCACAATGGGAAACCATGTTGGAGAGGAGGATGCAAATATACAAGTCTCCTGATTTGTCCTTAAGACCATCCAAGCAAGCCCCAAGATTTTTCAATTCAGCACCCTTTGACCTTCTTTTTAAAGAGGTCATGGCTATCTGGTGAGTAGGACATCCCATTAGAGCACAACATTGCCAAGTGGTGGAGGAAAGTTTTCACGATATGGGTTTATTGAAGATACCTCACCGACTGCTTTATGGACTGTTCGAAGGAATTTTGAATCTTTGTTTATTTGTTTTCAGCACTTTTCACTTCCATGCATTTGTTATATGTGGTCTTATTTGGTATATCCTTTTCTATGGTATCACTGGCACTTTAACACAGCTGGTTATATATCATACATTTAGTGCCCCATCATTATCTCTTTTCAATTCAGTCGATTATCTCCACTTTTTGGGGAGCAGCTTTTTAGCTTTATTTTGACACAATTTTTTGGCAAAAGGTTTTTTGTTTTTAAGCCCTTGGGTTTATTGCCTTTCGTTCTTTACACTCACATGTTTTTAGGATAAGTGTCTTTTTGTCAGTAGCCTTGTTTTAATGAATGGACTATTAATGCATGACGTATTTTGTTTTCTGTCTGTAATGTAGACATACTTGAAAGTTAAATAACTTTTATTAGTGTATATATACAAAGCAACTGAACAGTGATCTGTCTTGTATGACACAAAGGTTCTTGTCTTCTAATGTGCAGCTGACCACACCTCATGACTATGGGGAGGTCTACTGTTGTATCACTGCACAATTGGAGAATCCATGACCGCAAATTATCTATATCAAATAGTCATTCTGATTTACTTGTCTGCATTTCTTTTGCAGTACTATCTGACACATAAAGCATTATACTATACAGTAGAGCTGCATGATTTTGGCTAAAATGAGAATCACGATTTTTTATTTTTTTTGCTTGGAATAAAGATTACGATTCTCGTGGGGTAACATCATCTTTCACAATATACAAAAAAAAATGTGCTAACTTTACTGCTTTATTTTTTTTTAAATTCATTAAAGTGTATTTCTTCCCAAAAAAAATGTGTTTGAAAGTCCGCTGCGCAAATACAGTGTGACATACAATATTCGGAAAATGGTGTTTTAAGATCGGGAAGGGAAAAGAATCACAATTTCGATCCTTAACAATTAACTGTGCAGCTCTACTATTCAGAGTTCTTAATTATTAAAGGAGACGTGCAGCCAAAGCTCGTTGTACTGTACTGGCTGTACTTCTCCTGTGGATCACAGGAGTGCAGTTCGTGCTGCCATCCTGTGACCAGTTTTCACAGAGCCGGTCCAGACTCGGGAAAGATCACAACCATATAGTCAGGATCTGCTCACATACCTGGACCGGCCACTGGCTCAACCTCTCTGAGAGTCCCCTTCACAGCTCAGCGGTCCAGTGAGTGGGGGGGAGGGGGGCGCAGAAAGGTCACCAGCTCTCTGCTCGGGGAGCTCTGAGAACTGAGCTATCGGCGGTGTTTGATCGCCCAGTTCTCAGTCTTAGAACCAGCAGTGGACAGATGCAGCATCCACCTAGGTAAGTTTCATAAAAAAAAAAAAAATCCCCAAATTCTTCTTTTTTAAAATGTTGCTTTCCCTGGCTCCCCCGCAATCAATATGCTAATAAAACTTTTTAATTACGACGGCACAGTGGTGTAGTGATTAGCACTTTCCCCACGCAGCAAATCTCGTCCACGATACCATCAGCCTAGAGTTTGCATGTTCTCCCTGTGTCTGCGTGGGTTTCCTCCGGGTACTCTGGTTTCCTCCCACACTCTAAAAGACATGCTGGATGCCGGTAGGTTAATCCAACCCTGTCTAAGTTGGCCCTAGTATGTATGTGTGTTAGGGACCTTAGGTTGCAAGCTCCTTGAGTGTAGGGACTGATGTGAATGTACAATGTAGATGTAAAGCACTACGTAAATTGGCGGTGCTATATAAGTACCTGAAATAATAATAATAATGAAACCTTTCTATTTTTATTACATACCTTATTGTAGACCTAGTGATTTAATCACTGGATTTCAGTGCTTCTCTGCTGACCTCACTTCATGATGGTACACAAAAGTGACATGGAGGTCGGTGGGAGGAACAAGTGAGCTCAGAGAGGGACACAAGAGAATCCACACTCCTGGAAGTGTCATATCTGAGCAGACTTCAGAGGAACATTCTACTGTATCAGAGCAGTAATAACTACCGTATTTATCGGCATATAACATGCACTTTTTTCCCCTTAAAATCAGGGGAAAATCATGGGTGCGTGTTATACACCGATCCTCCATATTTTTGAGCCTCTGGGCGGCTTTCGGCCCTTCTCGGCGGCTTTAGGCTGCCTTTGGCACTTCTCGGTGGCCGAAAGCCGCCGAGAAGGGCCGAAGGCGGTCGAGAACTACCGAGTGCCGCCGATATACACAGGACATCTCGGCGGCACCATTTTTAAAAACAAAACCTGAAAATGACACTGACAAGGGTACAACGATGGACAAGGCTGCATGACAAGGCTGCAATGATGGACAAGGCTGCATGACAAAGCTGCATATGACACTGACAAGGCTTCAGATGGAGACTGATAAGGCTGCATTGATTGGCATTTAAATGTAATTTTTTTTCCTTAAACTTCCCTCCTAAACTTGGGGTGCGTGTTATACGCCGGCGCGTGTTATACGCCAATAAATACGGTATTCATATTTCCTTTTATTGAGTGATTTCTTTAGCAACAGGTTCATTTTTTAGGAGCTGCTTGAGATTATATAACAGTGTTTTAGGGGCTCCTAAGGCATACCGCGTGTTTGTACCCGCAGGCATCTCCACGTGCTGCTTTCAATGTCTGCTGCCTGTTCAGGACTTTTACAGTGACCATTTTAAGTAAAAAATTGGATTCTGATCCAACCATTAGAAAAATGTATGGTCTACTTTTCACAGAGCTTTGGGGCAGAATTTGTATTCTTCATGCAAATTTATGACGTTCTTTTCCATTTTTTTGCCTTTTAATCATTTCTAAAGCTTCTCTTTTACAGCAGGTTTTGTTTGCAGATGCAGGTAGCCCTTATGTGCAAAGTGATTGCATCAAAAAAAGCACCATTCCTCCTCTCTGCATGATGCTTCTGCTTAATTAACTGGGTACAAGTCTCCTCAAAGTGATGCTAAACCCAACAATAAATGTATTAAATTGCAACTTACCAATTCTTAGATGTAATGGCTTCATTAGATTGTCTTTTTTAAGCTTTTTTTTTTTCCTTTATTTTCATGTTGATCCTGTAGATAAGTGTTTTTTTTTGTCTTTTTCCATCTTCCTTTCACAGACCCAAGTTGCCCAGCTAAAGTTAAAGTCAGAGGGTTGAGACCAACCTTTTAACACTGGCAGTGCTTACAGTAATCCGCTTTTATTTATATAAAATCTTTATCCCAAAAGGGTAAAAAAAACTGTTGCTGTAACTGCTTAGAAAATGTTATCTAGAGTTCAGCTTTAATTTTGTTTACCATTTCTGTCTAAATCTACTAGTGCAGTGGTTCTCAACATTGACGAGACCAAGACTTGGTAAATTCTTCTAAAACTTTCCATGCCCCAACAGTAAAAAGAAAAGGTTTATACTCGCACAATAAATAAAAGTGTGGGAATCTAAAATATGCATAGAAATTGTAGAAGACTCTGGATGGGACTCGGTTACTGTTGGGGGGGATAAGGGTTCTGGAGGGGGCTAGGGGTGTCTGCTGCATTACTTGGTGGCCCTGTAGCGGATGAGGCTTCTGGAAGGGATTGGGGGGAACTGTGGGGGGTGGATTTTTTGGAGGGGGTGGGGGTCTTTCTGGGAGGCTGGGGATTTGTGGGGGCATTGTGGGAGACTGGGGGGTACTGCAGGGGTTGGGGCACTGCGGGGGCTGAAGCATACTACAGTCCAATATGGAAGGTTGGCGGGTCACTATGGGAACTAGGATTTACTGTGAGAGGTTAGGGCAGTGATGACAATCCTTGGCACCCCAGATGTTTTGGAACTACATTTCCCACAATGCTCATGCACTCTGCAGTGTAGGTGTGCATCATGGGAACTGTAGTTCCAAAACATCTGGGGTGCCAAGGTTCGCCATCACTGGGTCAGGGCATCTGCAGCTGGCTGGGGAAGCTGCAGTCTGACAGCGGGCCACACCCCAGTGGTTGAGAACTGCTGTGTTAGCACATCTAACACTTTCCTCTCCCCAGATTGACAATGCTGCTGTCCAAATATGCCTCTGTTGCTCCTTCATCCAGAATAGACGCCATAAGACATGAAGTATGTTAATGGCCAGCTCAGTAAGTAGAACTAAATGGGAAAAAGCCTGAAAAAGATAACTAATGCAAGTGCTACATTTAAGGATTGATAAGGTGCAAAAATTTCCATTTTTGTTTTTGTGTTTAATATCACTTTTAAGCTCATCAGAAACGAAGTATTTGAAAATGGGTTATATCTGAAAAATGAGCATATTGGCCTTCAGCAGTGAAGGGGTTACTATGCTGTCAGAGTTGTGGCATTGCCGGAATGGCATTGGGGTTAAGGGGCTTCCATTTATAGTGCATTTCCTGTGTTGTGATGGTTAGCGAATGGATGCATTGTACTTCATCCCATCGCTCAGGCGATTTATCCTGTTCCCCCCATTAGATAGATCACTCTCTGTAGTTAAAAGACTGCTGTCTCCCTCGTTGCACCCCTCCTCCCTCCTCTTTTCCTCTGACTTGGCAGGACATGAGTTATAATGGTAGCATTCCTGGAGAATAGAAAGAGCATTGTAACTGTGTGCAGATGAATATCACAAATGCTTTTCTCTTTCAGGCATAGGGAAAGAAGTCCACGTGCGTGCTTGTATGATGCTGTCTGGCGCCCATTGCCATCACTCACACCTACTGGAGCCAATTATTTATCGGCTTGGGTCCAAAACCTTTAGAATGTACTTTATCGATTTATTAATTACCAGAGGCTAAGATTTATTTTCCTCCACCCCCCCCCCCCCCCAATCTTTACTGCACGATATGGATTGAATATCCAGACTTTAGTTCTGCTCATCCAATGGCTGTCTGCAGTAGTGGTCAATAGGGATGTTGGGGTCACTGGTGAATTGGGCAGACCCTCTAACCCTAGTCACTATATAAGGTACATAATGATAATTCTCTACCTTTGTGATTAAAGGAGATGGAGGAGAGCAAAATGATAGTCAAATGAAGAGAAATAGCACTCCAGAAAAAAGGATTCCATTATAAATTTGATAGGATATGATGTCTCCAGTGTGGTTGACTGAATATGACATTTAGTGGGGAAATGGTAGATTAAAAAAAGGGAATTTAAAGAGATTGCAACCTTAAAGAAAAAAAAAAAGATCCTGTTCCCTTATAGCAGATGAACTAGGACAGTTCTCGTGCTGTCTAATCTGTTCCTCTCTATGATGTAAAATACCTGGGTTTTCCTGCCTGTTCCTGTGCCCTGTGTACTGACACCAATAATCTTGACTGCTGATCTATCAAAACCGTGGTCAGGTTATCTGCCTCTGTCATCCCGCTGCTCTCTTCTCTCCCCCTCTCTCCCTGCCTGTCAGCTCCTGTGTGTGTGTGAGCCTCCCCTCCTGCCTCTATTAGTAGCTGGCAGTAAAGTTAAAGAAAGATAACTGCCAGCCCCTCTGTTCTATCAACCCATCCTACACTGTGTACATGTTTGTGTAATATGATGGCTCTAAATACCTTATCTCAGCTTTTCTGGCCAGTCACGTGACCTCCGGCCGCTCTATTCCTCTGATCTAAGGACTACAGCGAGAGTGGCTGAGTGGACAGCACAGCGGTCACGTCACTTACAGACTTAGGAAAATCGGCTCATCATGGTAAGTTAGTTGGGATGGTGGTCCAGACCACCATCCCAACTAACTTACCATGATGAAACTATTTTCATCTAATGTCTTGTAAGTGTTTTTAATCCTTTGGTGTATTAAACTTTTTTTATTGCTGCACTTTTTTGTTTATCCTTACCAGAGATTGCTTCACTCATGAAGTGCTGCCCAAGTGTTTGAAGACACCACCCTGCCTGTATTGTATCCATCTCTATTGTAGACATTTGCTTCTGGTCAGTCCTGAGCGCCCTTCACTTTTTTATCTTGATCAAAACATCACGCCTTGTTCTACATTGTGTCTTGGGGTAGAGGTGGTCCTCTTGGTAGAGGCAGAGCTTTGCTTCCTCATATCAGAGTCTTGAGTAAGAACAACAATGAGCAGCACCTTAGTGACATCACCAAATTTCAGTCCCAATCTCTTGGGGCTAGCAGCCAGAGACAACAGTGCCTTATAGTGATTAACTATTAACAACAGGTCTTACAAATGCAATCTATTAATTCATGGTTGTGAAAAAACAGGTGAAGAATTTTCAAAAGATCTGATTATTAAAGCGGAGGTCCACCCTAAAGTGGACCTTCCGCTCATCGGAACCCTCCCCCCCTCCGGTGCCACAATCGGCACCTTTCAGGGGGGAGGGGGGTGCAGTTACCTGGATAATCCAGGTAACTGCACCCACTTCCGGGATAGCTCTCTGCGGAAAGGGGTGTAACGTACGCCCCTTTCCGCAAGTGCCCGCCCCTTCCCGCAAGTGCCCCGCTGCCTGCTGGGAAACACACAGATCCCAGAGGCAGCAGGGAGCGTCCTTATTGCGCAGCGCGATTCGCGCATGCGCAGTAGGGAACCGGGAAATGAAGCCGAAAGGCTCCATTTCCTGATTCCCATACCCAAGATGGCGGCGGCAGGACCCGACAGTCGACCTAGAGATCGGCTTCGGGTGCCGACATCGCGGGCGCGCTGGACAGGTAAGTGTCACTATTTTAAAAGTCAGCAGCTGCAGTATTTGTAGCTGCTGGCTTTTAAAAAAAAAAAAAAACGCGGAGTCCCGGTGGACTTCCGCTTTAAAGTTTAGAGCAGCAATTGCCAACCAGTGGTCTGTGGATCACTGATGGTCTACGAGAAAATATTGGTGGTCCCCAGGGGTTCTTGCCACAAATGAACATTGTGACAGATGTATACTGTCCAATGTTTCCAGTATTGCTCTCAATGCACACTGACAGTCAATACTGTTGGCGTGCATTGATACTCAATGCTACCTAGTTCCGGCTCCTTTGAACTCAGAGGGAGACCCTGGGAGTAGTGCAGTGAGTGGGAGGTGAAGGAGGGAACTTCCAACCCTAGCGCTGATCAGACTGTGGGAGGGAGCACGAAGCTTGAGCACATGGCTGGAAAAAGGTGAGATCCAATGATGAGTATGTGTTAGGCAGCAGTGTGATGCAGAGTGTGTGTGTGTGTGTGTGTGTGTGTGTGTGTGTGTGTGTTTAGGGGGGTGGAGAGCTAGAGCATTGTGTGTGTATAAGGCAGTAGTGTGATTCAGGGGGAGGGGGGCAGGGAGCCAGAGCATTGTGTGTATAAGACAGCAGTATGATCCAGGGAGAGGGGGGCACAGAGCCAGAGCATTGTGTGTATAAGGCAGTGGTATGATCCAGGGAGAGGGGTCCAGAGAGCCGGAGCATTGTGTGTGTATAAGGCAGCAGTGTGATCCAAGGGGAGGGGGGGGTAGAGACCCAGAGCATTGTGTGTATAAGGCATGTTAGTGGTCCGTGGGATTCAAAATTGTGAGTTTAGTGGCCCCACTGGTTTAGAATATGGTATCATTCTAGAAGATCTAAGCATGTCACAAATCCATGAATTTATCATTTCTAATTGTGCTCTTCAGTTGAAGACAGTGGAAAATGTGTAACTTCAGCCATGTAACCGATTTTACCTGCAAGTTGACTGTAGATCTAATTTTGGGATGTAATGAAACCCTAACACATTGACATTGCAAACCACCAGCCCTGAAGATTTAGCTGTAGGTTCACATTTTATTCTGTGCAAAAAAATGAACTTTAGTGACCATAGTTAGGATGGCCCTTTGGAAGGATTCATGTTTTGCTTGCCTATGGGTGGATGATGTCTTGGCAAGTTCTTCATTGTATGTAAAACTGCTACATCATAGGGTGGAGGTGACACATGTGACTAAGCTTCAGGCGTCATAAGGAAAATATTTTGGTAATCACGCAGATAGTGCTGTCTATTGGGTTTCACAGCTGGAAGTGGTTTATGTGGACAAGGGAAGAAGTATTCCATCCCACGGGAGGTAATAGAAGAAGGTGAGGTCCCAGTGTCTGTTTACATATTTTCTTCATGTTATTCTTGGAGAGGACATTTTATGAGCAACACCCTTCAATTTTATCTCTTTAGTTCTGTATGGATCTCCTTTTTGTCCATTATTACTTCTGCAGGCTTTTGTCTGTTAGCTCTGTAAGAGTTTTTGCACTATAAACACAATTTACATTTAGTTATAAATGAGGCCATGTGAATATATATTTGAATCCATTTTAGTTAATCTTTTATTTTAGAATTGCGAGTCTTTACACTGTCCGTGCTGCTCTGTCCTCCTCGAATCTGTGCACTGTCCATTTTGAATCTCTGCTCTGTCCACTCTCCCCCTTTGCGTTTGGCCACTCTCCCGCTTTGCGTTTGGCCACTCTCCCGCTTTGCGTTTGGCCACTCTCCCGCTTTGCGTTTGGCCACTCTCCCGCTTTGCGTTTGGCCACTCTCCCGCTTTGCGTTTGGCCACTCTCCCGCTTTGCGTTTGGCCACTCTCCCGCTTTGCGTTTGGCCACTCTCCCGCTTTGCGTTGGCCACTCTCCTTCTTTGCATGTGGCGGCTGGTGTTTTTTTTTTTTTTTTATTCGGGTGGGGGGGGGGGGGGGTGGTAAACAATCCACCAATATTAATTTTCTATTGTCACCCAACTGGATAGGCTTTGAGCACAGTGCTCTGCACCCAAGCCCACCATTTTTTTTAAGCCTGCTAGAGCCTCTGGCTATAATCGCGTGCTTAAAAAAAAAAAAATCTCTGATGACAATCCATGTGTCCAGCGCCCTGCATGTAGATCAGGGGGGGGTCGAATGTATGGATAGGGGGTGGCACCTGTGCACCCCTATGGACGGGCCGCCGCTGCTCATTGCTTTGTCCACTCCAAGTCTGTGCACTGTCCACTCCGTCTCTTTGCACTCTGCACTTTAAGATCCAACTAAATTTTATTTTAAATGGAAAAGCTAATTTTAGATTTAGTATAAGATGCTGGGGAGAAGTGGGGAATAAAAGCAAATCAATTGCTTTGGACAGGGGAATGATTAGAACTTCAGATTTATTTTTTACGGTCAATGTCTCCACTTCTGAGATATACCATCTAGATTTGTCTCAGTGATTATTTTCAAAAGGACTGAAAGTGATAAGAAAATACAAAATTTTGTGTTGCCACCAGAATAGGAATAGAAGGGAAATCTTCAACTGGGAACAGTTGCTCCAGTAAAAATAAAGGAGATTTCTTTTTACTGTTCTTTGTAGGGTTTTTCTCTAGTTCATGTGGAAATTCTCTCTCTCTCTCTCTCTCCAGTGTGATCGCCAACATAAAAAATGACAAGCTTCGTCTATTCTCACCTAAATCAAAAACAACAATAAGGCCGCGTACACACGCGGGGACTGTTCGCCCAACTTTGTCCGCTGAACAGTGTTTCGGCGGACAGTCCGCTCGTGTGTGGGCTTTCAGCGAACAGTTTCAGTGAACAGTCTGCTGAACAAAGTTTTTCGGAAATTCCGAAAAACTGTCCGCTGAAACTTGGTTTCAGCGAACAGTCCCCTCGTGTGTAGGCTTGTTCGTCAAACTAAGTTCCGCGCATGCTCAGAAAGGATTTACACGCCGAAAGTTGTAATGCAGTGTATAGGACGTCGTATTTTCCGTCCCGTCGTACGTGCCGTTCACGTCATCGCGCACGGTTTCAGCAAACTGTTCGTTCGTCGTGTGTGGGCAAGTCCGTCCATGCTAATTTTGAGCGGACTGTTCGCTGAAACTGTTTGACGGACAAAGTTGAGCGAACAGTCCCCGCGTGTGTACGCGGCCTAAGTGCATATGTAGCCCACAGGAGGAAAAAAAAACACCAAAGCAAAGAATGGGACCACCGATTCTCATAGAGAGATCAATGGTCCAGGATGTTGGATTCACCTCTGATTATAAATGGAGCTCTAGTGTTGGACAGCCATCAGCCTGTAGTGGACCATCATAACACGGGGAAGCTGGGGTGCCCAAAGCTGCTTGTTCATTCATCAAATAACTAGAGACACCAGACAGATACCTGATACCCCTTAATTAGAAATGTGCAAAGTCAAGAGGCTCAGAGGAAAGAGACGGAAGCAGGATTTTATGAGATGAGGGTATTTCAGGTCATACTGGTAAATACTGGTGAAACTGGTGCAAGACTTCTTCCTTCTTCTTCTAATTTTTATTTACTAAGCTTGCATGATCCATTAATTTACACTGTAAACAAACCCGTATGTTCCCGCATGTAGATGGGTACTTTGGTAGATTGCAGCTTCCTTTACCTCCTTCAGCATAACCTTGGTGAATCTATTTATCATAATAAAGTCCAATCATGATTTCAAAATGCTTCTATGACGCAAAAATTCATGTCGGAATGGAGCTGACTAGGAAGAAATTTTTTTTTTTGCAGTGCTGTATTGTATATATTGGCCATTAGTTGTGGCATACTTGGCTCTGATGGTGTTGCTTGGTAGTTCATAGGCCTCTGATGCTGTTGTATTTTTTTTTATATTGACTCAAAGGAGATCGTTAATCAACTATAGCTTGTCCCTCCCACAGCTCAAGCTGTGTGAAGCACAATGATGATGTCACTGCTTTTTTTTTTTTTTTTTTTACAAAGTAGCAACTAGGTTTGCAAAGGCTTTTAGTTAGATGTTAAGAGTTTCTAAACCCACAACAGTAAAATCAGTCTGTATATGCAGTAAAGCATGCTTGTACAGGCTCATACACACAATCAGACTTTTTGACAAACATGCAAATTAGCTATTTTAAGGCAACATCCGACTGTGTGTACGCTCCATCGGACAAACTTTTTCAGTTTTCGTCTGACTTTTGTTGGCTGTACAAACGGACAAACTTTCCAGCAACAAAAGTCAGATGGAGCAAAGTCCGATCGTGTGTACAGAAAACCATAGGACTTTTGTACAAATTACTAACACGCATGCTCAGAACCAATGCAAAAGATCAGACAACAATAGAGAAGTTGACCAAAGGTGGCGGTAAAGAGCAGAAAAACCACATGATTTGTTGAAAGTTGGCTGAAAAAGTCCTGCCGTGTGTATGCAGCACAAGTTCACGGCCGACACCCTTTGTACAAAAATCCACGGGAAAGTTTGTACAAAGTCCAATCGTGTGTATGAGGCTATATACTCACTGTGGAAGGTGTCAGAGGAGAAGTACATTCAAAGCTCATTTGGTTGTACTTCTCCTATGGATTACAGGAGTGCATTTTGTTCTGCCCTCCTGTGACCTGTTTTCAGCAGGCTATAGCCCACTGTCAGCTGACAACGCAGAGCCAGTCCAAAATCGCAATAGTGAAGTTGGGATCCACCCACATGCCTGGATCGCCATCCACTGAAAGCCTGAGCCTGCTGCTCCTGCCCCCTCCACAGCCCAGTACTCCAGTGAGCACGGGGGGAAGAGCAGAGAGCCGTTGACTGACAGTCACCAGCTCTCTGCTCAGAGAGCCCTGAAAACCGAGCAATCAGCAGTGTTAAATCGCTTGATTCTCAGTGTTGGAGGCATCAGGGGACAGATGCAGCATTTAGGTACGTATGATTCCTAAAAAACAAAACATACATCTTTCTTTAAAAAGGCTCTTTGATCCTGCCTTCTCTGATCCTGCCCTTCTTCCACAGTCCCCAATCTGCTTTTAAAAAAGAACTTAGGGGGCAAGTTGCACATTCTCAGTTTGGTGTGTATTGCTAAAGAGTTTTTTTTTTATTTTTTTTATTGGAGAGTGCATGTGATCAGCATTGGGCCAATCAGCACTGTTCAGACAGAGGGTCAGAGGTCCTGCATCCTCATAGGACAGTCAGGGGATAATGAAAACCCCACCTACAAGCTTTAACCATGCACTGATAGAAATCACAAGACTGCTCTAACTGCTGATAGGAAAATGTATTTAGCAGTTTATAATTACTAAAATAATTGCATTTCCATGTTCTTTGTACGTGTAAGTGAATGCAGGGTCCTGGATTTATTAACACTTTAAATTCAGTGGACATCCTGATTGTAGTGCAGGAGTACTGTCTCCTGGATAGACTCAGCAATTCACTAAAAGTTTTACTTACCCTCTTTCAATAATTGTGCAGACTGACAACCTCAAAATGTATTAGTGAGGGGTGAATTCCAGACTAAACAGAACCAACATATATATATATATAGCTGAGACAGAGCAGAAGGGAGACAGGAGGCCAATTAAAATTGGGCCCCAAAGTGGAACTATCCTTTATATCAACTCTTTGGCTTACTGCCCCTTAACTGTTCATTAACAGCAGAGTGAATACCATAATGGAGACCAGCACGGGGCCAGCCTCATACATCTGTGCACGGAGTTAACAGCATTGGTTGTAGTGTAAACAGCAGCTGTTTAGGCATGCTTAGATCTCCGATCCCCCTGTCTGTACAATGACATTTCCTGAATGGTTTTCATTTCTGTGCAACACATAGGAACATATTTATAAAGCAGGGAATGCGACTTTCACTAAACATTCACTGGTGCTGAATCAATCACTGTCATTTTAAAGCTGAACTCCAGCCTTCGATTTAGACTTGAACAGTTGCACAGGCTCCTCTCCTGAACTGAAATTGCCTACTCTGATTTCACTGCACACTGTGAGCTTCTCACAATGTGCGTTAGAAGCTGAAGCAAGTCAGATAGGGCTCCTGTTTCCTGGCGGCAGAACCTGCAGCATCATCAAGCCGTTTCTCCCCAGCCTTTCTGCCGCTGGCTCGCCTCTTTCATTCGTTGGATTCCAGCTCTTTCAATTATGGAGGCACATCATCACATGTTGGTGTTGTATAGGGTGGTCTCCATGAAAAATACAGCCTTCCTAGGAAAGCCCCTTCCTCAAAAATGACATCCACCTATCAGGACATTTAATACTTGCATAACTCCTCCCAAGGGCTAGCCTCTACTTGCATCAGGACAAAGGGCTCATAAAAGGAATACAGAGGTAGAGAGCTGTCATTTTCTGGGGCACCCTGCCGGCCCTTCCTACCAGCCCTGATCATCCTGCATAGAAAAGCACAAAGGACCAGTGTATAATGAAGGAACATCACCGCAGTAATGAAGCTATCAATCTGTGTTTGATTTACTGCATTGTACAATATAGTCTTACAGCGCTGCCCCGTCCCCTTACATTCTAAATCTTGCAAGAAGGAAGGTTACAGAAATCCAATATAATGACAGATTTAGGTAGTGAGACCAGATAAATGTATTACAAAATATTTTAATAAATGCATTAGGTGGGTTATTTTTTTTTTTTTTTTTTTTAATGCGCAATTCATCAGGCATCTCAGGCTGCAACTTCTTGTCACATGACTCTGCTGTCCAGTCTTCTTCTTATGCTCCATTGTTTAATGAGACTGCAACAGACTGGCACTGGGACCATAGGAAACGCAGGTGCATGTTCAGGGCATTGAAAAGATGAGGATACCTGCTACAGTATGTTAGTAGTCAGGTACAGAAGACGAATGGCAGGATCCTGCTTGGAACCATCGGTACAGTTGCATCATCTGGGGTAGCGTTATTAGGTTTATAGGCTTTTGAAAGAACAACATGGTTCAGCAGTTAGTAGAATACAGGCGGTCCCCTACTTACAAACATCTGACTTACAAACTATTCCTACTTGCAAACGGAGGGAGACAACAGGAAGTGAGATGAAATCTACCCCTAGGCAAGAAAATTCTCTTCTGTAAGAGTTAATATGGGAAAACGGTGTCTCCACTGATGCTTTATCACCAATCCTTGTTTTCCCAGTAACCCCAAAATTTCAAAATCCAATTGGCATTGGGACAGAAAGTGAGGTAAAATCTTCTGAATGGGGGCACAGACAGCAAAACAAATGTTACAGGGGTGATAACCCTCCCTATGTTATCCAAAAAGCTTAAAATAGATTTTTTTTTGCTGGAGCACTTAAAAAATATACCTGTTCCAACTTACAAACAGATTCAACTTAAGAACAAACCTACAGCCCCTATCTTGGTTGTTACCCGGGTACTGCCTGTATAGAGGAAAACTATACCTGTTTAAGCTGTCTTGGAATTCCCTGTGTAGTTCTTTTCAATCCCCCCTTCTCCTGGGCAAATTCTGGTCACCCACAGACAACTAATTGGTGGATGGGTATTTATAGATATAGGTAGATTAGCCTCAGTACATCAGAGTGGAAGACAGTCTTTATGTCCATACACTACACATGGTAATTTGTTCTCATGTATAGTAAGTAGTAATTGGTCCTATTCAACTGGACTTGTTCTGTAATGTTAATGGCATTCATTCAGTTCCAATGAGTGTCAGGAACATACCTCCATGTTCAAATCCAGGTAGCTCAGACCTAATCCAACCTTTCTAAACCTTTTTACCCCAGAGGAACCCTTTGAAGAATTTTCAGGCCTTGGGGAACCCTTGTGAAAACCCAGTTAATTTGTTCTCGGAGGGAAAAAGGCCATTACATTGGTGCCAGTGTGAAGGTCATTTTTGTCTTGCACCTGGCTCTGCCAAGTGGTGTTACCTGCCAAAACTATGCAGCCATCATCAAATTGGAGGCCAATCAGTCACAGCTCAAAGAACCAATAGCAGCCTCTGTAAGAACCCAATCTGTTCCACAGAACCCTGGTTAAGGATGGCTGCCTTTAATCTAATCGCCATGGAATGTGTTAGGGCAGATTGTCCAGGAACAGAATGGGAGAGGTAAAATATGTGGGACCACCCTGTTCTAGTTACATAATCCCAAACTTGTTGTTAAAAGTCTACTTGGGTGTTAATTCCTCAATTCACATGGCTGAAGGTGTGAATTTTCAAATTGTAGCGGTAGAGATGTTAAAACAGAATTATATACAACCCCAAATCCAAAAAAGTTGGTTAGCTGTGTAAAGTCTAAAAAAGAAACGGAATGCAATGATTTGCATATTGTATACACCCATATTTTATTCACAATAGAAAAAATATCAAATGCTGGAACTGAGAAAATGTAAAATTTTAAGAAAAAATAAGGTCATTTTGAAATTGATGGCTGCAACACGTCTCAAAAATGTTGGGATAATAAGTATTAACAAGAAAGAGCTGAAAAAACATTTTGGAAATAATGTTCATTGGCAACAGGTCACTAACATGATTGAGTATAAAAAAAAGTATCTTAGAGAGTCACAGTGTCACAGAAATAAAAATGGGCAGAGGTTTACCAATCTGTTAAAAGCTGCATCTAAAAATTGTTGCACAATTTCAGAATAATGTTTTCCGACATAAAATTGTAAAGACATAAAATATCACCTGCTGTACATAATATCAAAAGATTCTGGAGAAATCTCTGAGCTCAAAGGACAAGGCCAAAACATAATATTGGATACCTGTCATCTTAGGGTTCTCAGATGACACTGCAATAAAAACGGGCATCATTCTGTGATGGACATCACTGCATGAGCTCAAGAATACTTCCAAAAATGCTGAGCTGTTCAAAAAAGCAAGTAAAAGCTCTACGGTGCAAAGAAGTGGAAAACTGTGTTCAGACAAATCGAAAGTTGACATTCTTTTTGGCAAGCATGGGCGTCGCTTCCTATGGACTATGGAGACGAGGGACCTTCCATTTTGATATCAGCACTCAAAAGCCTACATCTCTGATTGTATGGGGGTGCATTAGTATGTATGGAATGGGAAGCTTGCACATCTGGAAAGGCACCACCATTGCCGCAAGGTATATCCATGTTTTAGAGCAGCATATGCTCCCATCCAAACAATGGGGTTGATTTACTAAAACTGCAGATTGCAAAATCCTGGTGCAGCTCTGCATAGAAACCATCAGCTTACAGTTTTTTTTGTTTTTTTTTGGTCAAAGCTTAATCGAAGAAGCTGATTGGCTGCCATACACAGCTGCATCAGCTTTTGCACTCTCGAGCTTTAGTAAATCAACCCCATTGTCTTTTTTTCATGGTAGGCCTCATTTCAACAGGACAATGCTAAGCTGCCTATTGCATGTATGATAACATCATAGCTTTGTAGAAAGAGTCCAGGTGCTTGACTGGCCTGCCTGCAGTCTGGACTTTCCACCAACTGATTGGTGCATTTGAAACAAAAAAATACAATAAAGAAGACCCAGGACTGTGAGCAGTTAGGGCTAGTTTACACTTGCTTCAAAACATGGCTTCGGACAGGCTTTGTTAAAGTTCTCTGCCACTCAAAGCTCCTGTCACTAAATATAATGGTTAGCTTACAGTCCTGTTTCCACCTTGCTTGTGCTTCGATGAGGCTTCCATGAGCCTTTGGGGAGGCTTCGTGGGGCTTCAGTGGGGCTTCAAGCGAGCTTTGCCATAGAGTTCTATGGAGGCTTTGAAGACGCTTTGAAACTATAGCGACATGGGGTATAATTTTTGAAGCAAAAGCAAGGTGTAAACAGGACTGTAAGCTAACCATTTTATTTAGTGACAGGAGCTTTGACTGGTGTTCAGAGAGCTTTAACAAAGCCTGTCCGAAGCCTTGTTTTGAAGCAAGTGTAAATTAGCTTTTAATGTGTGTTGAAGCCGAAGCAAGTGTAGATGCACTCTTAGACTCCTATATCGGTCAAGAATGGGACAACATTCCTCTCCCAAAACGCCAGCAACTGGTCTCCTCAGTTCCTAGATGTTTACAGAGTTTTGTTAAAAGAAGAGAGGATGCTACACCGTGGTAAACATGGCCTTGTGCCAACTCATTTGTTGCATGTAGATTTTACACAGCGTCCCAACTTTTTGGGAATTGGGATTGTATATTCTCAGAGAAACTTTTGTCAGATATTTTAAGAGAAGTGATTAGTCCAGTGTTTACCTGTTGTCAACACATTAACATGTTAGCATGCACAATGGGGTGTTCTTCGCTTGCATGTTTACAGAGTCATTGTTGGCTCTTGGATGAGGTCCACATGTCTAACTGCCTTCTCATATCCATGGTCAGCTTAGAACTGCTTTTTCATTCAAGAGTTTCTTCAATGACTTGTTTTTCAGGCCTTCCATCCCCATAACTGCTATATACACACACCTCATTATATCTAGTCTAAACATAAACAAGACACTTCAAACATAACAAAGTTGGCTAATGCCCTTAGTGAGATTCCATTCAAGCTACTTTAAACATTTCACTTTCGCCCAACCTGTTGCTCAGATTAAATGGTTTCTGTTTTTCCTTTGCTTTGCTTTTTTCATGGTCTGCTTGTTATGAATGTTGTCTGCTTAATCTCATACTTTTTTTTACCTTAAACGGGTTCAGCAAAACATGCAGGCTTGTTTAATAAGGCAAAGGGCGATAACCGATGAAAAATCAGCACGTTGTTTAGTTTCAGTCGTGTAGGACTACTTTTTACTCCATGGCGTATGACACATATTGATGTCATTCAATCCATCATTGAGCTCCTGTTCACATTGCATTGGGCCAATTTGACATGTCAAATTGCATGGCAAATCGGAGCCTATTGCCAGCAATGGTACCATCCAAATCAGTGCAACGCTCACTTTGCGGTGCTGCACCGATTCCCAAAAGTAGTTTCTTTTGGTGACTTTGTGGGGCGATTTCAATAGACGTCTGTGCATGAACCCGCACAGATGTGTCTCAAGTCGCCACCAAAGTTGAACTGAAATGCCGGTTTGCAAACCCACCCTCCGTGTGAACAGTGTGTTCGTTAAAAGCTTTGACAATAAAACCTGGAAGCTGATTGGTTTCTATGCAGAACTGCACCAGATTTTGCACTCTACGCTTTTAGAAAATCTCCCCCAATGCGACTGAACCAATAATCATAAACCATAGACCCTCCATTCGATCAATCTAGTGAGCTTCCAATGGATTTCAATGCTACAAGTCGAATGGCCTTGGGGGAATTTTATCGATCATTTCTGATTTATTAAAGAGGAGCTCTAGTCATATTTTTGGAAATAAGTCAGCAGCTATAAAAAACTGTAGCTGCTAGATTTTAATAAACAGACACTTGTCCCAGGATTCAGCTCTGTGCTCACTCGAGCCATTCTTTCCTCCAGTCTTCGGTTCCTGGAGCCGGCATCTTAGGCCTGGCTCACACCTATGCATTTTTTAGTGCGTTTTCAGTTTAAACACACAGAAACACACTACAGTCCATTTAACATGGTTTCCTATGGGTCACGTTCACATCTATGCATTTTATAGAAAGGGCCAGGGACTTTTTCCTGGTTTTTGGTTGCATAGATCAAAAACGTGTATTGAAAAATGCAAAATGAATCTGGAATATATAAACTGACACCTACATAGGTGCGAAGTTCTGTGAACCAGGCCTTAATTGTGCACACAGGCTAACATTGAAGTCTATGGCCCTCAAGTTGCATGTAGTGCATGAACTACTTTGAAGTCGCTGTGACTTTAATTCGCACATATATTAATGGCTATAATTGGAAAACATGGGGTATGACTTGACATGCGACACTGATATTTTTTTTTTCTTTTATCGATTTAAACGCTTGTTTGTGTTCACTCAAACCTATATTAATCACAAATCCGTACGTATATGGCCATCTTAAAGACTCCTTTGTGTTTCCCATTTGGTGTTAGTTTTTGCTGCCTTACACCTCTCCATACACGGTTGCTGTGGGGTCATCTGGCTGGATGGTGTCTTTGTTAGGTGCTCATGGGGTACCTGCAGGATTATGGGCCTGCAATTGCAGCTGCCTATTTTATTGCAGCTTTCGATTTTTACATTCCTTTCTTGTAACCCTTTTTGATATCACCATCAACAAAGACCACCTTTACTTGATGTCATCAGGGTCAATGGACTCATACCATGGCACAGCTATTCAACAGTTACTAATCCATTTTCCATTCCTGTATGGAAGAAAGACCCTCTGCCATACTGACTACCAGGTGTCCATCATTTTCATTTATTAACTTGGCAATGTAACTGAATTCAAGCTACTGGCATGACTGTTTTGAAGCACTGAGTTAAACAATTAGACCATAGAAATTATATGTTCTTCCAAGTGTCTGAATCATTTGTTTCAGCATTTTGAGACTTCCTAAAAAAAAACCTTTGCATGGGCGATGACCAATCTTCAATCTTCAATTTTTCTGTGAAGAAAAGGGAATAGCAAGTTCCCCAGCTGAATGCCTCATCTATTCTGTGGTTTTGCGATGGAAACGTTTGGAGCAGTTCTAACCCACAAGTTATTTAAAATGATAGTATATCTCTAGAGATTCATTGTCAATGCCGAGTGGTCTCGTCTATGGCCATACTTTTTTCACATGGCCTGGTTCCTGGGATTTGGTCATCTGTGGTAGAGTGAGAAATGATTGCTGCATTTTTTAAAAAAAAATTTTTGGAGTCAAGCTTGAGAATTTTCAGTTGCTTCCTGGTATGTGACCTGGACAGGAAGCTGAAGGAACTCTCTGCACCAGAGACATAGACCCCAATAATACCTTTTTTTATGCAGAGGTTGGAACCTCTAGCGGGTTTTTATTGCTTCTTCTTAAATGTTTGAGAACCTTTTCACCCATGTCTGAACTAGGTGCCACCTATGTGTTAAAATGTGACAAAGGTTGCAGTCCTTCTCCATGTATCCAGACAGAAGTTGTAGCTGGAATTCTGTTTCTAGAGCCATGGACTAGAGAGGAACAAATAACATGCAAATTGGCACAAATTTTTATATCCAGTTTTAGTCATTGGGCACAGTTTGAAAGGTTTGTGGCATAATTCATTAGATTATATGCCAAATGTTTGGATCAAATGTGCAACTATGTATTACTGTTATTATATTTAATCATACATTTGTTAACGAATGTCTACCTGCATATATTCATTTAAAGTATGTCTAAAGCCAAAGTAGTGTTCTTTTTGGATAGAGTTGGCAATGGTTGAAACCAATGGTTTTTTTTGCCATCTGTGTCCTTTTGAAAAAAATTATGTAATTTTCTGTCATGCAGACACAACAGGAAGTCGAGGGAATCCCCCCTTTTAACATTTGTCAACCGAACAAGTGTCCTCATTGGAAGATTTTCTTTCTGTTCCTGATCTGGTGACCACCCAGAATTTGGGATTTTTCCTCACTTTCTGTCTCAATGATAGTGGTCACCTGGACAGGATTGTACATTTCCCCAGTGGGCACACAGACCGCATTAATAAAAAAACCTGACCGAGTTTTTATATCGTGTATATATACAATCCAGTAAGCGTGCCAAAAAAAAAAGGTCCATGATTCCAACGTTTTTCATGATAAAATGATGAAAAAGAACACTAGCATAACCTACCTTCTGAAACTGTGTCATGCAGAAAACCACAGATCTATCTGGTATCTACATATTTCACTATCCATTTAAGCACGGGAAAGATTCCTGAGTACTGATGAAGGGGGTGTCCTTTTGGCCCCTGAAATGCAACTGGTTTTTTCTGCTATGAACCAATTTTATCATTTAAGACTTTGGATTCGTGGACATTTGTTTGTTTGGACAAACATTTGACTGTATGTAATCGAATTCTCAACTCTGAGTTTTTCCCTGTTTGTGAGGGGTGCCCCTCCTTTGTAGCATGCTGCTGAATTAGCGCTAATGTGACCAGTGATTATTTGACTCGCCCATTGAAAATCTGTGTTCAGCCCTCATTTTTACCTTTGTTAGGGTCTCTGAACTTTAATTACTTAAATAAATACATATGGCATAAAAAGTTTGGCTTTAGATGCGGCTGAAAAAAAGATAAATTGTGACTGTAGGTGATCGAAATTAAAGTGATACTAAAGGTTTTTTTTTTTTTTAAATAAAAGAAAAAGATGTTATAATTGCCTGCTCTGTGCAACAGTGTTACACAGAGAAGTCCCCTACATTCCCGCTGATGCTATCTGCTCCTTAACCTCCCTGGCGGTAATCCCGAGAGTGGCTCAGGGGTCAATTTTCAGTACCAAAAGTGGTAACCCCGAGCTACACTTGGGGTTACACCGTAGTATCCCTCCTAATGTTACTTACCTTGTCCCTACGATCCCCTGATGTCCTCTGGCCGATGCTTCCGGATGAGGGGGCAGAGCCGGCGGAAAATCAAAAAAGTTGAAAACATAACATACAATACATTTGTAATCTGTAGATTACATTATTGTATCAAACCATTTCACCTCAATTTTGTCCCTAGTGCTTTGTCCAGTGCCCTGCCTGCACTTTTACCGGTCTTTATGCCTGGAAATATGAGAATGTCCATGGCATCCAAAGAGCATCCCTTTTAGGTCAAAAGTGTTTTTAGACCAGCTAGAAAAGAGCAATAGTGAATTTGAATCACTTGCAGAATTGAGCGATAGTGATTTGTGGGGAAATTCATCATCAGACACTGAAAGTGACGACCGTGACAATTCTGCGACTGAGCTCAGTGATGTGCGAACTTGGTGCTCTATTGACTGTGGTACGGATCAGATGGCGCCCCCAAGATTCCCATTAACTAGTGCATCTGGTAGTAAAGTAGACCTTGAACATGACAACCCCTTGGCAATTATTTCTGACCAATGAGGTTATTGAAAAAATAGTTACCGAGACAAACCGATACAAAGAGCACCAATTTAGCTACTACGCATTGGAAGTTCCCAAGAAGTAGAAAGTGGGAACCAGTGACCAAAGATGACATTTGGAAATTTCTGGGCCTAATTATTCTTCAGGGAGTGGTAGGGAAACCCCTGCAGAAGTGGTATTGGACAATCAATAAATTACTTGCTACTCCATTCTTTGGCATGGTCATGTTCGAGTACAGCTTTTCCCTGATCATGAAATATTTATAAACGCTTTGACATTCAAAAATACTGACATTATCAGACCACCCGGGAGTTTAATCTTCTGTGTGTACCTCCTTAGCAAGCTGAGTGCTGTGGAAGCACCCGTGCATGCACGCTACCAATCCGGCTGTGTCTGTTCATAGACACATACAGCGCTGGTAAGCCATTCCCCCACTCCTCCCCCCAGGAATTTAACTGACAGCAGCAGGAGCCTATGGCTCCCTCTGCTCCCTGTCTTCTGTGCAACCAGAAAGTAAGGAGAGCGATGCTGCAGCCGGAAGAGCTGTGGATCAGTGACAAGAGCCAGGTAAGTGTTTAGGAATGAGGGCGGATATGATGGGTAGTGGGGCATGTTTTACCTTAATGAAGGGAATGCATTAAGGTAAAACACGTTTTAACTTTAGAGCCATTTTATTCCAGTTTCCCAATACTGAAGTCCTGGCCACTAAAAAAATGAATTCTGATTGGCTGCCATTGGTTATTGTCCTTGCTTTTTGACTTGCTGATGAAATGTATATTAGCGTTTTATTATTGCTAATCAGAATATCCATATGGTGGATCAGTTGTGTAAGAATTTAGGGAAGAATGGTGTGTTGCTTATAGCAACCAATCAGATTCTAGAATCCCAGAAATGCTTTGGTTGCTCCAGGCCGTTTTTATACAAGGCCCATTACGTCTGTCATTTCCATGTAGGAGATTTCGCAATAAGACATTTAAAAGTTTCACTTGCCAACATTTTAACCTATAATGAAATTCTCCCCAGGCAGCTTGATTTGACCTTAAACAGCGCTTTCTAAAGCCTCTTCAAGATTACTTATGGGTTATTGGCTTCTCTGTTCACATTTTGAAGGCCAGAGGTGATCACAATTTGAGGATGGACCAAAGTGTAGTATCCCAGTACACCATTTGAATTACAGGTTTGTAACATGCTTTGTGCTTTTGAGTAGATTTTCAGAAATGTCGGAAAAAAAAAAAAAAAAGAAAGAAAAGTACATTCTATATCAGTATAAACTTCTATTTTTGCCCATTTTTCTTCTAATTCTGATCCAACTGTTCACATTTTGCTGCAACAGACTTCAATTAGAATCTTCAATTAGACAATGCAATGAATGCAGGTTAAAGCGGAGGTCCACTCATAAGTGGAACTTGAGCTTAACTGTCTTCTCCCCCCCTCCAGTGCTACATTTGGCACCTTTCAAGGGGAGTGGGGAAGGGCTACCTGTTTTTCAGGGCACAGCGCCGTCCCTCAGAAGTTAGGTCCTCCTCCTCCTTCCTCTGCTGCTGAGCCAGTTAGCACAGTGCGCTTTGCGCATGTGCAGTAGGGTAGCGGCTGTGAAGCCAAAGGGCTCCACTGCCAGTTTCCCTTAATAGTAATGGTGGCAGCAGCACCCGACAGCCGATCTGAAAATCAGCTGGGGTGTCGACATCGCTGGATCCCTGGACAGGTAAATGTCCTAATATTAAAAGTCAGCAGGTACAGTATTTGTAGCTGCTGACTTTTCATTTTTTGGGGAGGAGCCAGAACACTTCCATTAAGTCCAGTACACACTATAAATAAATTGGGCGAACGATTGTCTGTCTGGTTTTTTTCTCCATGTTTCGCAGCAGGTCAAAACCAAGGATGGTACTAATTGTACAAATTTAATTTAATTTAATTTATTTTTACATTTAATTTGTAAAAAAGCTGATCTCAAGATGGGCCTTTTGATGTGTGTTTTTTTTTTTTTTTTTTTTTCTGCTGGTAATCATTGCTTTCAAATTTTCCTGTAAACACCTATGTGTTCATGGCCACATAGACTAAAAAAGAGGTGCTTTTACAGGCTGGAAAAAAAAATATGAATGGCAGTGTTTTTTAAGCTCTATGTAAATGAGGCCTAGATTTGTATGGGGGACGTTATGAAATTCTAACCAAAGGAAATTTGCTTAGTGGCTTTGTTAAATTGAAAAAGTAAAGGAGCCAGGCACAAAATTGTTGGACGAACAGCAGCTTCATCCAGTCTGATGCAGCCACTGTTCTGGTAGTCTGACACTCGCCGCCAGCAGCTGTCAGGATACAGAAGGCCCAACAGGGGCTTTGTCAGTGCATGCTGTATGGCATGGATTGAGGAATCTGTTAGATTGTTTTTTCAGCCCGTAGGGAAAACAAATCATAATTGTTTATTGCAAACTTTAGACTATATATTATGGAGAACCCTCTAGAGCACACGTGTCAAACACAAGACCCGTGGGCTGAATCCGGCCCACCAGGCCATTTCATATTGCCTTCGCACCTTTCCTGCAGCTGTGGCACCCCCCTCATCTCCACTCCCACCTTGTCTTAGAAGTCCGCATCAGAGAAGAGGACAGAAATCCTCTACCAGATCCTGCGGTTCTTCGTGCACCCGCAGCACCTCCTCGTCTCCACTTCCCCTCTTCTCAACATTGATCAGACTCTGGCAGCTAAGTTCAGATAACCACAAGACCTGGGGAATGCCCAGGAAAAACCCAAGCCTACTTACCAACCAGCTCGCAGACAAACAAATTAACCTGTCTAATCATACGTTAAAAACAGGGGTTTAGTCCGCACGCATTTGCAAACGCATGCGTAACCCACAGAGCCCCGTCAAGGCACCTTTAGTATCTGGCAGCTAACTTCAGCCCCGGTCCTCCTTCAGACCCTGCATATTCTCTGCCCCCAGCTTCTTCCTGGCAGCAGCACAAGGTAGGGTGCAATGTTATATGAGGGATGGTGGTGGGCTCTTGACGTGATTTAAGGGGGAGTGGGGTGTTCAGCCAACCCTTTGAGGGCAACCATAATGCTGATGCACTCCACAATGAAATTGAGTTTGACACCCCTGCTCTAGAGGATGTTGTCACCTAAATGAACCCCTTTTCCCCCCCTACTGACCCAGATGTTAACTCATGTGCATCCCATGGCCTTTCCTGGCACAATGTTTTTGACTTGTGTCTGTGATGCCAGTCCCCATAGCCTTTTATGGGATTGTCTACCATGACTTTATCCTTTAAATATTCATTTTGGCTGGGGTTAACCTTTCATGCTACATGGTTTGGTTGCATTTGATTACATTCGTGGTGTTTATCTGGGAGCCCCCACCCCTAGATTAAAAAAACACTCCGTGACATTCCTGCAAAACTAAACAACTCAGTGGAGCCAGCAAGCCTGTGGTTATTTTTAATAAAAATAAAAAAGTGCCCTAAACATGTCTGTACAGAGCTATCCTAATTTTTTATTTTTTTATGGTGTGGGACATAGTAGCTCTTAGACTACGGCTTTGTCCATGTCTGTGCTTTGAAAGGTCATTGTATATTTACAAACATTTTGTAAAGTTATTTTAGATACAACTAGAATTTTTGTAAATATTGTCCCTGACGACAATTGTTGGATGTGTTCGGAAATATCGGGAACAGCTGGACCATAGGAATAGCAAGGGTCTTGTCTCCAGACCTTGACGCTGATTATGTGAGACGCTCCTAGACCGTCCTTGGATGACCGCTCCGGGCACTGTGCATGGAATCCTCAAGAGATGGTGGAAGATGTTAGAGCAGCTACGATATTCTGAAGGGTCGCTGCAACGCTTGGAGAGGAAATCTCAGGACATCTTCAGCTGCCGTTCTAGGGGTTAGATCTCCTATTATAGAACATGACATCAGGGACGTCTCCCAAGCAGACACGCTGCATTAATAATATGTCTCTAGTGTCCTGTTCTTTTTCTATATTGTATCTTTCTTTATATTTATTTTTACATTTTTTTTTTTTTCTTTTTAATCTTCAGAGATAAGCTACATGGAAATTTATTTTTATTTTTTATAGCATGACTACATAGGTAGGAAAGTCAAAATTTCTGCTTCACAAAAATGATTATAAAGCCAAAAATGTATACAGATGAGGAATACACATGAAATTTAGTTTGTGATTTACTTGCGGACTTTGCTTGTAATCAGATGTGACCAGTTACACTCATCAGTCATTAGTGCAGTTCAGAAGAGCCGGTATAATAATGGCTCCAAATGAATAGGCAGCTGCAGCCAAACAGCTTAATAAATTAGGGAAGCACATGTATGGTATAGAAATTATTATACATACTCTATCCAGAGCTGAATCTTCCACAAGGCAAGCTGGACAGCAGCCCAGGGCCCAGTACATGTCCAAGGTGCCCAGGTACAACTTTCTTGCTCTGGCAGCAAACCAGGGGGCAGCACAATTAGTCAACCTGTGCCCATGCCTGTCACTTAAAGCAGAACATCAACCAAAAGGGAAATTTCACTTGTTTGCATACTCTCCGCCTCCACTGTCACATTCAGCACTTTTTTGGGGGGAGAGGGTACCAGTTTTGACATGTACACATTCCAACTTCTCATTCACCTAGGCGATCCAATCGGCAGCTCTTCTCCCTCCCTCAAGGTCTTCTGCACGTCACAGGTCCCAGAAGGCTATGGGACCATTCCAAAATCACAGTGGTCTGCCGGCTGCTATGCCGCAACCTGTGACAGCCAGGTGCCCACAGTTAAGATGTCGGCATCAGGGACTGAAGACCAATGGAAAGAACAGCTTGGGTGAACACAGCGCTGGGATAGATAGGTGTCTATCACGGTGATCTGAGGTAGAATTAAAGCCCCCCCCCCCCTCCTTCCCCTGCAGTCTTTTGAGACACATAACAGGTCCCAGAAAACTGCAGGACCATTCACAAGGTGTAGCATGGGTCATGCATGCGCAGTAGAAAACTGGCTGTGAAGCCGCAAGGCTTTATTTCCTGTTTCAATTACTAGAGCTCTCGGCACCTGCACTCAAAGCCAATTGAAGAATCAGCTCAGGTGAGGACATCGCTGGATCCATGGACAGGTAAGTGTGCTTACATTAAAAGTCAGCAGCTCCAGTATTTGTGCTGCTCAGTTCCTTCCTAGCTACTGAGCCACTGCCTGTCCAAGCCTGCACATCATTGGAGCAAAAAATACAGTTGTATTCATACTTTTATATTTATTGCTTTGATGTGCAGGCATGCACTGACCTAGTGCAGTGACCTTCAATCATTATGGAAAATCGGATGTACAGTATGTAAACTGCTCTTGACAGCTGTCAATGTTTGCAGTGGACAGAAGTGAAGATTAGGTATCTGAGATCTCCATTCCTAAATAAAAGAACCCGAAGTATGGAAGATAATTCCTCTGACTAGTCCCTTGGCATCCCATGTTCTCTTCTCACTGTGGCACTGCTGGGCCTTCTTCAGTACTCAAGACTGTTGTTGATGGTAGCGCCATATTTCGCAGTATTGTCCTGCACACTGAGGCCTATGTGGTGACACCCCCTGGAGGTGTGTTGAAGACAACCTGGGCTCAACAGAAGTGGGTTAAATGACTCTGGCTGATTGAATGTTGCTAGACCTTAAAGTGGCGAGTCTGCATGGGACAAAGCCAGAAGGAAGTAAAGTATTGCATCTAAAGCTGGATTTTTTGTCTGTTTTTTTTTTTTTTTTAGCATGCTGATTAGGTTTCTGATTTTTATTAACCAGTTGCCGACCGCCGCACGCCGATGTACGTCGGTAGAATGGCACGGGCAGGCATAAGGACATACATGTACGTCCCTTGCCTCCCGCGGGTCGGGGGCCCGATCGGGCCCCCGCCCGGTGCCTGCGGCGGTCGGTTTTCGTCCGGGAGCGATCCGGGACGAGGGGGCGGCCATTCATTCATGGCCACCCCCTCGCGATCGCTCCCGACGAATAGAAATCCCCGGTGACATCACTTCCTCTCCTGTAATGTAAACACAGGAGAGGAAGTGATGTATTCTCTCCTCCGTGTCGGTATTTTTCGTTCCGACACGGAGGAGAGCGGATCGGTGAGTTGCACCAACACTCTACACACACAGTAGAACATGCCAGGCACACTCACACCCCCCCTTTACCCCCCGATCACCCCCCCAATTACCCCTGCCCCCCAGTCACAGTGACACCAATGTCATTTTTTTTTTTTTTTTTTTTTTTTTGCATTGGTGTCATTTGTGACTGTAATAACTGTTAGGGCAGTTAGAGTTAGCCCCCTTTAGTTCTAATGTACCCCCCTAACCCCCCCAATAAAGGTTTAACCCCGTGATCACTCCCCGTCGCCAGTGTCACTAAGGCTGGGTTCACATTGCAGCGGTTTATGAGAACGAATGTGATTCGCACCGCACTGCAGTGCAAATCACATCCGATCTCTGTGCGATTCGAGTTCAGCCATTCGCCGCACCCGCCGCAAATTCGCACGGGACCCTTTTTTTGGCCCGCAGCAGAATCGGATCGCATGGGTGTTCACACCATGCGATCCGAGTTTGCAGATCGCACTGCGATATGCGAACTGATCTGGGGGTGTCAGTAACATTTCACTGACACTCCCAGCAGTTCGCATAGGGCTGTGTGAACTGCCGCCGGGAGGCATGCGATGCGGGAACCCGCCGCGCATTCGTGGCGTTCCCGCATCGCTCCAGTGTGAACCCAGCCTAATAAGCGATCGTTTTTCTGATCGCTGTATTAGTGTCACAGGTGACGCTAGTTAGGCAGGTAGGTATTTAGGTTCGCTGCAGCTTTTTATAGCGCCAGGGACCCCCATATACTACCGCATAAAGCCCCCTAATTGCCCCCTAGTTAACCCTTTCACCAGTGATCACCATATAACTGTTACAGGTGACGCTGGTTGGTTAGTTATTTTTTTATAGTTTCAGGGCACCCGCCATTTATTACCTAGTCTCACTAGTGTACCCCTAAATTTAGGGGTGTCTACTTTCCAAAATGGGGTCATTTGGGGGGGGTTTGTGCCATCTTGGCATTTTATGGCCTTCAAAACTGTAACGCCCTTAGAAAGCCTGAAGGCGGTGCTTGGTTTTCGGGGCCCCGTACGCGGCTAGGCTCCCAAAAAGTCCCACATATGTGGTATCCCCGTACTCAGGAGAAGCAGCAGAATTTATTTTGGGGTGTCATTTCACATATGCCCATGGCATGCGTGAGCAATATATCATTTAGTGACAACTTTGTTAAAAAAAAAAAAAAAAAGTTTAATTTTCCCGCAACTTGTGGCAAAATATAAAATATTCCATGAACTCAACATGCCTCTCAGCAAATAGCTTGGGGTGTCTACTTTCTAAAATGGGGTCATTTGTGGGGGTTTTGTGCCATCTTGGCATTTTATGGCCTTCAAAACTGTAATAGGTAGTGAGAAGTGAACTCAAAAATTTACGCCCTTAGAAAGCCTGAAGGCGGTGCTTGGTTTTCGGGGCCCCGTACGCGGCTAGGCTCCCAAAAAGTCCCACATATGTGGTATCCCCGTACTCAGGAGAAGCAGCAGAATTTATTTTGGAGTGTCATTTCACATACGCCCATAGCATGTGTGAGCAATATATCATTTAGTGACAACTTTGTGTAAAAAAATAAAAAAAAAATTTTTTTTTTGTCATTATTCAATCGCTTGAGGCAAAAAAATAAAATATTCAATGGGCTCAACATGCCTCTTATCAATTTCCTTAGGGGGTCTACTTTCCAAAATGGGGTCATTTGGGGGGGTTTTGTACTGCCCTGCCATTTTAGCACCTCAAGAAATGAGATAGGCAGTCGTAAACTAAAAGCTGCGTAAATTCCAGAAAACGTACCTTAGTTTGTAGATGTGACAACTTTTGCGCAAACCAATAAATATACAATTATTGACTTTTTTTTTACCAAAGACATGTGGCTGAATACATTTTGGCCTAAATGTATGACTAAAATTGAGTTTATTGGATTTTTCTAATAACAAAAAGTAGAAAATATCATTTTTTTTCAAAATTTGCGGTCTTTTTACGTTTATATCGCAAAAAATAAAAATCGCAGAGGCAATCAAATACCATCAAAAGAAAGCTCTATTTGTGGGAAGAAAAGGACGCAAATTTTGTTTGGGTACAACATTGCATGACCGCGCAATTACCAGTTAAAGCAGCGCAGTGCCAAAGTGTAAAAAGACCTCTGGTCATTTACCAGCAAAATGGTCCGGTCTGAAAGTGGTTAAAGCGGGAGTTCCGCCGTTTTTTTTTTTTTTTTTTTAAAGCCAGCAGCTACAAATACTGCAGCTGCTGACTTTTAAAATAATGACACTTACCTGCCCAGCGCGCCCGCGATGTCTGCACCCGAAGCCGATCTCTCGATCGTCTCTCGGGTGCTGCCGCCGCCATCTTGGGTATGGGAATCAGGAAGTGGAGCCTTGCGGCTTCATTTCCCGGTTCCCTATTGCACATGCGCGAGTCACGCTGCTCAATAAGGATGGGCCCCGCTGTCGCTGGGATCCGTGTGTTTCCCAGCAGGCAGCGGGGGACCTTCGGAAAGGTGCCAATTGTGGCGCCGGAGGGGGGGGGGGTTCCAATGAGCGGAAGGTCCACTTTAGGGTGGACCTCTGCTTTAAGTTGTGTTTTTTTTTTAACTTGAGTTCCTTTTAAATATACAGTGCGCTAACATAAGCGCCAGAATGGGACCTGATAATACCCATCTGTATTCCATTAGGACAGCAGCATACTAGGGGTGGCCAGGGGGCAGTAAAAACAGGCAGCTGAGTTGTGGTTTTGCCTCCTATCTAAAATGTAAAATCTACCCAGAGAAGACTGTTCCCGTGCTGCGGCCACAATGAAAAATAAATAAATAAAAACAGGCATCCAGGGGGTTGCAGGATCGCCACCTGAATGCCTGACGGCGGATTGCTTCCCAGAGCATAGGCTAGTGTGAACTTGGAGAAGGAGGGCTAACCAATCAAAACCATTTTTTTTTTTTTTTCTTTTTTGATTGCCAAGCAGCAATTTTATGTGCTGTGCTGCTCTACAACTGTGAATCAAGCATTTGGCTCGTGGTTGCATTGCAGCCCCATTGGTCTCAATGGATACATTTAACAGGTGGTGCTGCCTGTCCAACTCTGCAGCTCAATGTAAAAACGCAGTGCATCGCAGCCACAACATGTGTACAGCCCTGTCTGGCTATATTGTTAGAATTCAGATGGCTGGCTAGGAAGAGGTAAAACTGTGGTTCATCTGCCTGTTTTTACCACCCTTAGTCAGCCCATTTGAAAGAGCCTTAGGCCTCATGTACACTGCAGTTTTTTTTTTTTTTTTACCAAAGCCCCTTAACTCAACTCAGAGCAGAGTTTAGGGGCAGATAAATATCCCTTTCCTGAATGCCAAAGAAAAAAACCCCACTTTTTTGGCACGTTTAGCATTTTTCTGCTGCCAGGAGAGTTACGTTTAGGGGTGGCCAGTGTGTACCCTCAAATGTATTTCATTTCTGCATTGAGCTGCTTGCCTGGATTTTTTCTTTAATGAGGGCAATTAGGGCAATAGAGTGCTAGTCAGAGTGGCTTTATTAACAACACATAACAAAGTGAAATAAACCGGATCTATGTATGGAAATTGACTAACACAAACTCCACTCTAAAAATTCACAAATGCAGCAAGACAGCGAAGGGATTTTGCTGGCTAAATTAACAGTTTGCAAGATCAGATTGCAGAGATAGTCTGTGATTATTCCTGGCATATTGATGCCTGGAGGCCAGTAAGCTTTTGTCTGATGACGTCCTTCTAATATTTCCACTAATACCATTGCAACCAATTTTCTGTGTGTGTCACTCCAATTACATCTGTCTGCTACTGAGATTCTAAATTACAATGGTGCTGGATTAATATGACGGCAGCAATTATGGGTAGTATTTTAACATTCACATGAAAATGACTAAATATAAAACAATGATTTCTATGGCTGACCTATATTTCTAACTACCTTTTCTGCCTTTTTGGGTTGGGGGCAAAAACTACAGGTATTATTCTGGGTTTATTGTATAAGGCAGTGTACCCCAAACTTTCTAAACAATGGGCAAGTTTACTGTACTTCAGACTTGAGGGGGGCCGGACTGTGGCCATTGGGAATAGATATTGTCTTGGTGACAATGGGAGTTAAACCATGCATCTTTGGTACTCCTCCCACTGACACCCATCGTTGGTGTTAGTGGGAGAAATAGTAACCCACCGTTTGTGTTGGTGTCAGTGGTAGAAATACTGCCCCGTCATTGGTGTCAGTGGGAGGAATAGTGCCCCATTGTTGGTGTCAGTGGGAGGAATAGTGCCCCATCATTGGTGTCAGTGGGAGGAATAGTGCCCCATTGTTGGTGTCAGTGGGAGGAATAGTGCCCCATCATTGGTGTCAGTGGAAGGAATAGTGCCCCATCGTTGGTGTCAGTGGGAGGAATAGTGCCCCATCATTGGTGTCAGTGGGAGGAATAGTGCTCCATCGTTGGTGTCATTGAGAGGAAAAGTGCCCCATTGTTGCTGTCAGTTAGAAGAATAGTACCTAATCGTTGGTGTCAGTGGAAAAATAGTACCTCAAAGGTAGTTACAAATATAGGTCAGCTATAGAAGTCCTTGTTTTATATTTAGTAATTTTCATGTGTGAATGTTAAAATACTACCCATTGGTATTGGTGAGAGGAATAGAGCCCCATCATTTTTATTGGTGGGAGGAATAGTGCCCCATTGTTGGTATTAATGGGAGGAATAGTGCCCCATTGTTGGTGCCAATGTGAGAAATAGTGTCTTGTTGTTGATGTCAGTAACAGGAATTATACCCCTTTGTTGATGTCGGTGAGAGGAATGGTGTCTTGCATCAGTGGGAGTAAAAGTGCCCCATAAAGGCAAACCAAGCTCCGCAGTTTAGAGACCACTGGTGTAAGGCAATCTATGATGTAATAATGTTGTAACACATAGCAGCCAATTCGATTTCAGGGTACCACTCTTAGGTTAGATATTGCTGTGCAGTAAAGTACAAGCCTCCCCCCCCCCACGATCTTGTTCAACCTACATCAGGCTATGGGCAGCAACGATCCTGGCATCACACTGTCCACAGCACTCATCCACAGACACCAAGGCGATAACCTTTTGACGAAAGTGGGAGAGCCCAGCAACTCGTGACGAGTGGGTTGTTGGTGCGAAGAGGACGCTGTTTTTTGGGGGGGAGGAGATTGTATTACATGGAGGTCGGTGGTTTTGCTCTTATTTATTATTCTTATTCAGAGAAAGTCTTTGTCCTTCTTTTTTATTTTATTTTTATTTCAATGAACATAAGTCATCCTATGATTGAATAAGGTTAGAGGCGGGGCAGATGATGTCATAATCTCGACACTGTTAAATCAGAGATTTCCTTGTGTTCATTGTAAAAAAATCAAGACATTCTCTGAATGGTGGAGGTGGCCTGTGAGCAACCTCCTGTGTTCAGTATACAAATGGCCAGTTGCTCGAGCAGCCCCTGGAAGAGACCATCTCTGACTACATGTTGCACAGGCTACTATAGTGAATGTCTGCATCCCCGAGGTCCCTCTGGATGTGACATATGAAGAAGTAGATGTAGCCAAGCTGGACTAATGTAAGCTTTTAAAGAAAAATGTAATTCCAGGGGTTCAGCTTTAAAAGATTACACAGGTTTATTGCATATAGGTTTACTTTATTGTATATTACTTATTATAGGTATCTATACAGCGGCAACAATTTTTCATAGCGCTTTTCATGTATTGTACCTTCAGATCATCATTTTAATGTCCCGTGGTTTAGTGCCCCTTTTAAGGGCACTGAAGGAGACGATTACTTTGTCCCTTTGTTTTACTGACTATAAGAGCACATGAATTCTTCTGATTAATGCTGTGTAAGCTTGGAGATCTTACAACTTACTTCTCCGGTGACAGCAGAGGCGGATTCTAAAAGGACCGCATTAATTAACTTTTGCCGTCTCTCTCTGCTGGGTGACATTGGCATTCAGTAAGAAGAGATCGCATTCACTGACCGTCTTCCCCAGGGAAGGCTGAAGCTGCAGCTGGGCCTGGAGGTCTGGGGACTTCCTGTGGGCCGGAAGCAGATGGGACGCAGATAACAAAAATGTCTCTGTAAGCGTTTTGTTCCCTAGTTATCCTATTCACAGGAACTGCTCTGACTTTCTTTTGGCTGTTTACTCCTTATCCTTTCTCCATTTTATTTTTCTGGAAGGGGTTTAAAGCTGAACTCCAAGCAGATATACAAAAATATGTATACAGTTATACATCCATTAAAAGTCATGTAGTGTGTTTTTAAATACATCTGCGGTTCGATACCTTAAAGGAAACATGAGGGCCAAGCAACCGATTTTGCTTCAACCACTTGCCATCCAGGCTAGTTTTGACATTTCTCTCATACGTGTTTAAAATCAGCATTTTTCTTGCAGGAAAATTACTTAGAACCGCAAAATGTTATTGACTTTCTGGAAGCAGAGACCCTGGAGAATAAAATGGTGGTTCTTGCAGTTTTTTGTGTAATGCCTCGTACACACGATCGGAATTTTGGTCGAAAAGGCTCTGATGGTTTTTCCAATGGATTTCCAATGGGATTCCACTCAAGCTATCTTGCTTACACACTGGTACACAAAAGTTCTCGGAACTTTCGACCATCAAGAATGCGGTGATCAACACTACGATGAGCCGAGAAAAGAAAGTTCAATGCTTCCGAGCATGCGTCGGAATTTTGCCCGTCGGAATTTGTACAGACGAACATGCTCACAATCTTTTGCTGGCTGAAAATTTAATCAGCAAAAGTCCGATGGCGCATACACATGATCGCATTTTCTGACCAAAAGCTCTCATCGGACTTTTGCTGGTGGAATTTCCATTCGTGTGTATGGGGCATTTCACGATATTTGTGCAATTATTCATCAAACAATTTCAGAAAAAAATGCATTTTAGTGCACACAAACACAATTTAATACCCAATTTTTTGGTCAAATTTAAAAGATGGTGTGCCAAGTAAATAGATAACAAACATGTTAAGGTTTAAAAAATTTTCCAATCCATGTTGTGAAATAGCAAACTACAGTACCTAAAAAAAAAAAATCTCCATAGGCAATGCTTTAAAAGCCTTTACAGGTCACCAGTTTAGAGTTAAAGTATAGAGTATAGAGACCAGGGCACAGCTCCTGCTATGTGAATTGGATGCGGGGAAAGATGCATCCAATTCGCACTGGTGTGAACCCAGCCTTAAGACCCCTTTCACACTGGAAGGGGGAGTGTGGGGGGGGGGGGGGGGCACGTTAGTGGTAAAGCACTGCTGCTTCAGCAGTACTGCCCGATCATTTCAATGGGCAGGGGCGGATGAGGAGCGCTGTATACACCGCTCCCGCACTGCCCCAAAGATGCTACTTGCAGGTCTGTTTTTCCTGTCCTGCGAGCGCACCACCCCAGTGTGAAAGCGCTCAGGCTTTCACATTGGGGCTACAGAAGTGGCAGTTAACAGGCGATTTTTAGCGCAAAAAACGCCTGTAAAAAAACGCTTCAGTGTGAAAGGGGTCTAAAGGTGTTGTAAAAGTAATTTATTTTTTTTTTTTAAATAATAAACATGTCCTATTTATCTCCCAGATGAAAGGTTTTTGCATCGAGTGGCCTCGATCGCCCTCTTATGGGGTCTCCCAGCAGCGTTCCTGACTCCTCCCCTTCTCAAGTGCCCCCACGGAGGTCCACTTTCCATGGGGACACTTGTGTTGGCACGCTCCCAAGTCCTGCTGCTCCGTCGGTTGACACAGACAGCAGGACTCAGCCCCGGCTCTCATGCCACTGGATTTGAATCTATCCAATGAGGACCCAAGACAGCGTCTGGAGCTGCTGGGTTCGTCCCCGTTGCTGAAATGATTGGGTTCAGGTAAGTAAAAGGGGGGGCCTGCTGCACTTAAGGTTTTTCACCTTGAGGGTTTACAACCCCTTTTTAAGGCAAAACTTTTTGTTTGTTTTCAATGTAGTGGAGTCCTTTTTACCATTATTATTATTATTGAAAGTGAGAGCAAAAAAGTTCCATGTTTTGGGTTGTCCCTAGAAAAGTAATAGTGGGGAAATAATCCACGGGCGCACTAGTTCTGGTGACCTGGGGGGCCCCAAAGGATTTTCTTAATTTGCAGGGATTCCCTCTCACTTCCTGTTTGGCTGTGGGAGAGGAAGTGAAGTGAAATCTCCCCAATGGGACACAGGTGGTAGAAAAAAAAAGTGACATGGGTTATAACCCTCCCTTACCCTATCCAAAGTGAAAAAAAAAGTTTTTGGCTTTAGTTCTACTTTATCTTTGAACTCTGAAATATCTCTTTGAACGGAGCGACCCTTCAGACAGAACAAACATTAAATAGTTACACCTCAAAATCTAGGGGATAAACTGCAATGCTATTGGTACACTGTGATTTCTTTTGAAATATATAAATTCTGTTTCATGTCTCTTGTCCTGGAGCTGCCTTTTAAGTAACGTTTCCAACATTAGCTCTTTGGACATTGTGCACAGTCATGTTGTTTTAGCTAGCTTGGCATGGTGCCATGAACTTGGCTTGGCTTGTCTTACTCTAGACCTGCATTTGGGAATAACTTACAGGCAACTTTTATTTTTCAATCAAATGTGTAAACCTGCAATCTTCAGAGTTGGCAATAAGGCAGACTTGGGCTGTAAATGGCTCCCAGCTGCTGGAGAACTTTAAAGGGTTAGTTTAACCAAAGAAATGTGCCCCCTGTGAAGAAGATGGTAAATACTCACCTCTTCTGCTGCCCATTATCAGTGTATTAACCACTTAAGCCCCAGACCAATTCGCAGCCAAAGGACCAGGCCCCTTTTTGCGATTCGGCACTGCGTCGCTTTAACTGACAATTGTGCGGTCGTGCGACGTGGCTCCCAAACAAAATTGGCGTCCTTTTTTTCCCACAAATAGAGCTTTCTTTTGGTGGTATTTGACCACCTCCTGCGGTTTTTATTTTTTGCGCTATAAACAAAAATAGAGTGAAAATTAAAAAAAAAAATGCAATATTTTTTACTTTTTCTTATAATAAATATCTCCAAAAAATATATAAAAACATTTTTTTTTCCTCAGTTTAGGCTGATACGTATTCTTCTACATATTTTTAGTAAAAAACAAAACAAAAAAAAATCGTGATTATTGATTGGTTTGCGCAAAAGTTATAGCGTTTACAAAATATGGGATAGTTTTATAGCTTTTTTATTAATTGTGACTGCGACATTATGGTGGACAAATCGGACATTTTTGACATATTTTTGGGACCATTGTCATTTATACAGCAATCAGTGCTATATACAGTGCCTTGCGAAAGTATTCGGCCCCCTTGAACTTTTCAACCTTTTGCCACATTTCAGGCTTCAAACATAAAGATATAAAATTTTAATTTTCTGTGAAGAATCACCAACAAGTGGGACACAATTGTGAAGTGGAACGAAATCTATTGGATATTTAAAACTTTTTTAGCAAATAAAAAACTGGAAAGTGGTGCGTGCAAAATTATTCGGCCCCTTTACTTTCAGTGCAGCAAACTCACTCCAGAAGTTCAGCGAGGATCTCTGAATAATCCAATGTTGTTCTAAATGACTGAAATCAAGTCTCTGTATAAATGCACCTGCTCTGTGATAGTCTCAGGGTTCTGTTGAAAGCACAGAGAGCATCATGAAGACCAAGGAACACACCAGGCAGGTCCGTAATACTGTTGTGGAGAAGTTTAAAGCCGGATTTGGATACAAAAAGATTTCCCAAGCTTTAAACATCCCAATGAGCACTGTGCAGGGCTGGACTGGGACAAAAATTTGGCCCTGGATTTCATCCAAACCGGCCCACTTTAATTCTGCAAAAACTCACAAAAACAGTATATAAACTGTATGCAATTGCGCAAAAAAAGCCTCACCCTTACATAAGAGTCCCTAGAGAGCCCCCCTTACATCAGGGTCCACAGAGAGCCCCTCCTTACATCAAGGTCCCCATATAGTCTTCCCCTTACATCAGGGTCCCCAGAGAGCCTCTGCCTTACATCAGGGTCCCCAGAAAGCCCCTGCTTACATCAGGGTCACTAGAGAGAGGGCAGGCAGTGAGAGCTGCCTGCCCACTCTCCGGCTATCCAATGCTGCCCGCCCCACGGCTGCAGAGAGCCCATGGCCCGGTAATGGGCCGGGACCCTGTAGTTGGAGACTCCTGGTCTGACTCTGGGCCCCAGATGCAGGGCTATAGCCCCAAAAGTCCCACCCTAGAGATGCCACTGGCTGTCACTAAAACCGGCCCACTGAGCCATCGGCCCACCGGGAAACTCCCGGTAGTCCCGATGGCCAGTACATGCCTGGCACTGTGCAAGTGATCATTTTGAAATGGAAGGAGTATCAGACCACTGCAAATCTACCAAGACCTGGCCGTCCCTCTAAACTTTCAGCTCAGACAAGGAGAAGACTGATCAGAGATGCAGCCAAGAGGCCCATGATCACTCTGGATGAACTGCAGAGAACTACAGCTGAGGTGGGAGAGTCTGTCCATAGGACAACAATCAGTCGTACACTGCACAAATCTGGCCTTTATGGAAGAGTGGCAAGAAGAAAGCCATTTCTCAAAGATATCCATAAAAAAGTCTCGTCTAAAGTTTGCATAGCATTGCATAGTAGTCCATTATGTGTCACTTACCTGACACAGGAGCCAGTGAAAGTCACCGCTGTCCCCTGTAGTCCGGCACATCCATCTTCTCGTGGGGTCTCGCAGCTGTGCCGCTGTCATTCCTCGAAGCCGCGATGACGTCACTCCCGCGCATGCGCATGGGAGCTGACACGCGCGGCATCTCTGTCATTGAAGATGCCGCGCTCAGTGCGCCTGCGCGCCGCTGTCTACGGTGCATGCGCCGTAGACAGCGGTGCCTGTCTTCGGGCAAATATCTCCTAAACTGTATAGGTTTAGGAGATATTTCTTGGACCTACAGGTATGCCTTAATCTAGGCTTACCTGTAGGTCAAAGTGGTTTGTAAGGGTTTACAACCACTTTAAGTGGTTAATATGACCTATAAAATGACCTATAAAAATGTTGTTTTTGCATAAGTGTACACACCCTCTTTTATAACCGGGGATGTAGCTTTGTTCAGAATAAAGCAATCACATTCAAACTCATGTTAGGAGTCAGTACACACCTTCCATCATTTAAAGTGCTTTATTGATTATTGATTAACCCCAAATAAAGTTCAGCTGCTCTAGTAGGTCTTTCCTGACATTTTCTTAATCGCATCCTACAGCAAAAGCCATGGTCCACAGAGAGCTTCCAAAGCATCAGAGGGATCTCATTGTTAAAGGTATCAGGAGAAGGGTACAAAAGAATTTACAAGGCAATAGATATACCATGGAACACGGTGAAAACAGTCATCAAGTGGAGAAAATATCGCACAACAGTGACATTACCAAGAGCTGGATGTCTAAAATCAAAATTGATGAAAACTGGTCAGGGAGGCTGCCAAGAAGCCTACAGCAACATTAAAGGAGCTGCAGGAATATCTGGCAAGTACTGGCTGTGTGGTACATGTGACAACAATCTCCCGTATTCTTCATAATCTGGGTTACGGGGTAGAGTGGAAAGTCGGAAGCCTTTTCTTATGAAGAAAAACATTAAAGCCCAGCTAAATTTTGCATCTGAAGTCTCCCAAAAACATGTGGGGAAATGTGTTATGGTCTGATGAAACCGAGGTTGAACTTTTTGGCCATAATTCCAAAAGGTATGTTTGGGGCAAAAACAACACTGCACATCACCAAAAGAACACCGTACCCACAGTGAAGCATGGTGGTGGTAATAGACCTGAATCCAATTTAAAATCTGTGGGGTGATCTAAAGAGGGCTGTGCACAGGAGGTCCTCTCTCATTCTGACAGATTTGGAGTATTTTTGCATGAAGCGTGTCAAGATGTGCAATGCTAATAGACTCATACCCAAAAAAGACGGAGTGCTGTAATAAAATCAAAAGGGGCTTCAACAAAGTATTTGTGTAAGGGTGTGCACACTTATACAACCATATTATTATTATTTTTTATTTTTACTTTCCTCCACCTAAAAGATTTCAGTTTATTTCAAATGAGTTGTACAGTTTATGGGTCACATTAAAGGTGTAAAAGTTTCATCTTTGTCTCATTTTTTTACATCACAGAAACCTGACATTTTAACAGGGTTGTTTAGACTTTTTATATCCATTTGTATATTTGAAATAAAATCTTTATTATTTTGTGGAAATAAGATGGTGTGGGTGGATTTCTGCCAGTGACAGGCTGTGTTAAGCCCCTCCAGCCTGTGTCTTAGAATAAGAGGGAAGTGAAGCCTGCATTAATCTACATGTAATATCCCTCCACCACGGGGTCAAGTCCTGGTAAAAAAAAAGTACAGGAACTCACCCAAGATCCTCCACCCCCCACCCCCCACCTCCAAAAATACAAAATGTGTGTATATCGCCTTTACATCCGGGTCCGCAGAGTTCCCCCTTGCAGTGTAAAGGGGAATTCCAGGAACTCTGCCCCCTAGTGTTCTCTGTATCCTTCACTCCCCCCCCCCCCCCCAGTAATGTCCTCTGCCCCCTTCACCCCCCAGTAACTTCCAGTACCTGGAAGAGTGTGGGCTAGTGAGATCTCAACTGACCTGTCAGCAAGGTGATAAGCTGACAGCGGTGTGGTGGTGTTCCTTCGTTGACCATGAGGTAGCAGCGGTGGCCCCGTAGAGCAGAGGCTAGGTGGTATCGGTAGTAGTGGAGATGTGTGCGGCAGTGGGGTGAAGGAGGAGGAATTAGGAAGGAGAGTGGAATAGAGCACACTTGTGACATCACAAACCAGGCATGCCAATTCTACGAGGTTTGCCATTACATCGGAACACTCACAGCCGGTGTTTGGGACTCTGGAGTTGTAGTTTCCTCCTGCGTGCTCAGTTCTCTCCAGTCTCCACCCACCGCCACCAGGAACTTGAGTGTGGTCCGGACTAAAACTCCCGGAATGCAGTGCAGCAGACTGCCCTCCCAGCTCAGCCCGTCCCTGTTCAAAGGCCAGTCCTGCTAAAGGGAACTTCGTTCCTGCTATGGAGAAAGTACAGGAACTCCGTTCCCATGCATTCCCGCTGGACTTGAGCCCTGCTCCCCCATTCTGTTTAGCTGGTTAGTGTGCATGGAGGAGGAGCGAGGGTTGGGCTGTCATTTGCCACTGTATATATGCTCACATGCTGTGACTATTGTCACATGAGCTGCTCAGATGTGAGAGGAAATGCTCAGCATAGAAACTCACTAAAAACTGAGCATGTGCAGAGCTGCCATCACTGATCTACAAAATCCCTAACTTAATTGGGGACATGAAAAGAAGGTGGAATAGAGAACAGCAGGAGCAAGGAGGTTTTTTGCAAAGTACAGAAAACGAATCTCAGTGAACAGCATGTAATACACCATTTATTTATAGTTTTTTTTTTTTTTTTTTTTTTTTTTTTAATGTGGGGTTAGTGACACTTTACTGAAAGCAGCAGATGAAACGTTTTCAATTTTTAAAAAAAAATGTTATTACGTAAATTTTTTTAACGTATATGTGAAATTATGATTGGGGTTTTAGGAGAGCATGCTATCTAAAGACTGGAATAATATGCTGTGGTTTTTCGTTCTTTCATGATTGCAAGCCTGGGTTTTGGAAGTGCCTGAGATAATGTACCGTATAGCTGTTCTGCATTTGTAAGTTGCAGATGTAAAGGCTTAAGACCTTTTTACATTACAGTGTACAGTGTTCATGTCAGTAACCCATTTTACTACAATACAATACATTGTGTTGGTGAAGGCTTCCTTCCTGCTATGTACCGTCATCTTTGAATGTCTGTTATCCCATAATCTTCCTATATGTGTGCAGGAAATCTAGAAATAGAACTTGCTTCTCTGCCTTGAATAGTTTGTCCATGCTGTGCTCTACCTAAAGTATGTAGATCTGCTTTCCGGTGGGATGAATGGGTCTGTCCATGCAGAGGGGTTAGTATGATTCCTCCTTGCTGAGCTCAAGCAGAGGGGTATTCAGGGAATTTCTACATGATGATCTTACTCTGGGGGTGCACATTGTCACACAACGCTGTACCCCACCTCTTCCATTGCTGCTTCATTATAGAATAGGGGGATGTATTAAAACACAACACATACAGTAGACCATTACATGTTCTTATCGCGCAGGCCATTTTTGCAGCAGTTTTTTTTTTTTTAATTCTGCCAATTTAAAATTCATGTTTAAGTCATTGTAAATTTTTTTTTTTTTTTTTTTTTTTTTTACAAATAATAAGCATATCATACTTACCTGCTCTGTACTAGGGTTTTGCACAGAGGGGCCCCCGATCCTCCTCTTCTGGGGTGCCCGGTGGTGCTCCTGGCTCCTCCTATTCATCGGGTGCCCACATAAAAAGCTGATCTCCATGGGGCCACCCGTGCAGGCGTGCTCATTGGCCCTGCTGTTTCCTGTCACTGGATTTGATTGACAGCTGTGAGAGCTAATGGCTCCTGCTGCCATCAATCTATCCAGTGAGGACAGAGACAGCGGCTAGAGCAGCTGGGCCCGTGCTCGTCGCTGGAACGAACGGGTTCAGGTAAGTAAAAGGGGGGCTTTGGGGAGGGGGCAGCTGCAGCACAGAAGGTTTTTCACCTTAACGCCTTGAGACTTTACAACCCCTTTTAAGTTTTTGTGTTTTGAATAGAGTGGAAAATGATTAAAGTGTATGTAAACCCAAATACATAAAATGTATGTATTGCAGCTTACCAGTCCTTAGATGTGATGGCAGAATCTATTATTTTTCAAACTTTATTTCTATTCTTGTTACATGGTAATCCTGCAAATAACACACTTTGCGACCCTGGGTGGTTATACTCACTCATCCCACTGTATCTATGGAGGAGTTTATGGTTTCTACCCAGACTGGGCTTCAAAGATCTCAACTTCTTTTCATATCTATTACATAGGGGTGATGGGATTAATAGTTCACTAAGGCTAAGTTAACATCAGTGTGATTTTTCTTCCAGAGGCCGCGGACTCTGGCTCTGTGACTTGCTGGAGTCACGTGGCGGTCACGGCAGGGGTCCTATAGAAATGGCACAATCGTGCCCTTTAGTGTTTAGTGTGCATGCGCCAATGATTGCGCAAGCGTATATGGTAAATATCTCCTAAACCGTGTAGGTTTAGGAGATATTTCCAGTACCTACAACTAAGCCTTATTATAGGCTTACCTGTAGGTACAAGTGGTGTGTAAGATTTTACAACCACTTTACTACAGCCAGTGCTTACATTATGCATTCAACATTTCCAAACTGGAGCTGTGTTTAAAGGGCTTTGTATGAAATGACTACATCTAGTTCTCCTCTTAAATCTCAGGCATTACAAAGCACATATAAAACTTGTAAGCACCCACCATCAGATAAGCTGGCTTTAAGGATCATTAGAGGTCATCCACATTAGCCATGAGCATCCCCTACCGCGTACAACGCTCTCATTTCCCACTGGCAATTTTTGTGTGTATGTTGACTCGTTCGTGACTTTACTGCTTCCTGTGAGAGTTACTGAAATCTAAAACCTGTTCTTCTCATCCATCGTCTGGATGGTAAAAGGAAGCACAGTGGGGCACAGGCTTGAATGGAATTCGGGAAGCGAATTACTAGATTGGACATGCTGACATTTTCTCATGGTAGGTCGAGCGGTTCCATAGCCCACGGAAAAGCAGTGTAGAATTAGAACGCTTTAAAAGTTTCTTATCTGTGTAGTGAGAAACCAAAAATGTGCCCGTGTTCACATGTGGCCGTCACATGGCGAGGGCTTGCATGGGAATGTTCCTGCAGGCAAGGCAAACAAAAAGGAATAGAAGATGTATAGCACAATTAATGTTGCCTGACTCCGATAAAGCAGAATAAAATGGCCCAAGGGAAATGAAAAGGAAAAAACAGGGAATATAATCAAAAACATAAAAGCTTAGGAAAGCTCCATACATCATTTAGGCAGAGGGAGTAGAAGCCATATATATGTGACACTGAAAGCTAAAAATTAAGTATACGGTTTTTATCTATTTTAAAATATAACTACATTTTAGAGATAGCTGTGTTATGGTATTTGCAGCTTATTATACATATCAATTGCAGAATGTAATTCTGAACTCCAGGTACCTTAATGCAATAAGGCCTCTGGTGCACATTAATGCGATGAGTTGTGAATGCAATTTGAAGTGTGTGTGCTTTGCTATTATTATGCGATTTTACTGCTGTCTGTTTTTGTATATTATTTTATGGCTTTGGTAGCATTGCCTGCTGCCCCCGCCAAAACCACATTTACATGCGTTTTTCATGCATGTCCATTGAATGCTATGGCCCTCAAAATTGCACTGCATTGCAAAAAAGTAGCACAGCGCCCTTCCTGAAAGCTGCATCGCACCTGTGTTGCATTGTCACTGCATGTATGTTTTCTTCCAATTGTCATCTGATCTGCCCAACGGATGGCGTTCGTATATATACAGCTGTCTGTTTTTAGCCGATCGGATGCCAGCAGGGGACAGCGGACCCAATTGGTCTGCTGGTGTGAAAGGGACCCAAGAGAGCTTTTTCCTTGCCTCCAATTGCCTCTGAGGAGACAGGAAGTGAGGGGAAAACTGTAACATGGAAACTCCTCACAGTAAAAAGCTGACGGAGGTTCTAGCATTCCCCTTACTTAACTTTAAAAAAGGCATTTATACTTCTGTCTGTGGTGTTGTTAGATTTCCCCTTTTCCTGTCTTGGGGATAATGTTTTTTACCAGTCAAGAAGTGAAGAACTCTCTCCAACAGAGGCGTTGACTGCAATAAAACTTGACAGCAGAAAATCTTTCCATATGCTATCCAAAATGAGAAAAACTATTTGGTATAGATACGTTTTAAAGCATAGTCCTCTATGAGGAGGGACGCACCGTGTTGTAGTATTACAGCAATGTCATATTGCTGCGTGTGTCTACACTAGATTTCCCAGAAATCATTGAAAAATGCTAAGAGTGGGGCGAGATCTGAGCCAGAAGTGGGAAGGTGATGCTGCTTGGGTTATTGCTGTGTACTCCTATTAACCTGGAAAAAAAAACTAGATTTCCTTTTCCTCTTCTTTTTTTTTTTTTTTTTTTTTTATTTTTTTTTTTTTTTAATCTTTCTCTTCTCTCTCTCCTTACTTTTCCTTTTCCCAACCTTTCCCTTTCCTTGTTCTTTTTCCTTCCTTTTTCCTTCCATGTTCCTTTCCCTTTTCTCTTTCTTCTATCCTTCTTTTTTTTTTCTTTCCTCGTCCTTTCTTTCTTTTACTTTATCCTTTTCCCCTTTCCTTCTTTTTTTTATCCCTATTCCTTTTCCTTGTTCCTTTCCCTTCCCCTTTTTTCCTTTCCCTTCCCCTTTTTCCCTTCCCCTTTTTTCCTTTCCCTTTCCCTATTCCTTTTTCCTTTTCCTTTTTTCCTTTCTCTATTTTTTCTCTCCCTTTTTTAAATTTTTCCTTCTTTTTCCCCTTTCCTCTCCCTTTTCCCCTTTCCTCTCCCTTTTCCCCTTTCCTCTCCCTTTTCCCCTTTCCTCTCCCTTTTCCCCTTTCCTCTCCCTTTTCCTTTTCCCCTTTCCTTTCCCTATTACTTTTTCTTTCTCTTCTTCTTCTTATCCTCTCACCTTTTTTATATGAGGTGTGATCTGACTGATCATTCTTCATTTGCTCACTAGTGCATGTTTTCTGGTTTACCTTTACATGCAGCCTTGGTCTACCTGTGCCATCTGAAGATTGGCCAAGCTTTCTCACATGCAGATGGCTGTACTTTTCTTTTACGATAGCTTTGTGTCCATACCGAGTCAGACCATCTCACAGTTGAAGTAGCTTGCCCTGACCATTTGGTCCCACCACATGCGTATGTATATACAAATGGCTTGTCGTATAATTCTGATTGGATTATCTATGGTCTATTCTGCATATCACTGCACTTTGTGCTGTTAAACAAAACCAATACAGTTTATCCTCATGCCCCGTACACACAATCGGAAATTCCGCCAGCAAAAGTCCGATGTGAGCTTTTGGTCGAAAATTCCGACTGTGTGTATGCTCCGTGGAATTCCCGCCAGCAAAAGATTGAAAGAAGGTTCTCAATTTTTCGGTTGGAAAAAGATCCTATCAGAAATTCCGATCGTCTGTACCAATTCCCATGCGCAAAATTCCTACGCATGCCCGGAAACAATTTAACGCATGCTCGGAGGCATTGAACTTCATTTTCTCGGCTCGTCGTAGAGTTATACGTCACCACGTTCTTGGCGGTCGAAAGTTCAGAGAACTTTTGTGTGACTGTGTGTATGCAAGGAAAGCTTGAGCAGAATTCCATCAGAAAAACCATCCAAGATTTTTCCGTGTGTATGGGGTGTCACTATTCATCTGCTGCCATTATTCCTCCAAGGCCGAAGAAGATTTTTCTTCCTTATTCCTTCACCTCTGTATGAAGTGCATCAATCGGCCTTGGGTCACTACGGAGATAATGTTCTGGTCATGTTGTTTTCCAGGAAGTTTGCTCGTTTTAACAACTTTGACTGGGAAAATGTGTTCCAAAACAACGAAAGGGAACAGAATAGGAAGGCAGCTCTTGGTTATAATCAGGAATGCATATATCATCCAAGTAATACATTATCGTGACATGAGGAGCTTAAATTGCATAACATTTTTGTATGAATTTGAAGCTGGTCTCTTGGCAGCACATACATTTGGGAGGCCATTGGACTTGGCCAGAAAAGGATCTGGAAAGAATTCCATTGAGGACATTTTTGTCTTGATGAATAACGTAGTCGGACCAATTTTCCTCTCATGCACAGCCCTCCCACCCCCTCCTCATGTTTAACTATGGCCTGGAACAGTGAGAATCTATCACACTGGGCGATGGGCTTTTACAGCTGTGAGGGCCTTAAAATCTCTCGCTGGCTGATGTGCAAGGTTTTTTTAATTTTTTTTTATTTTTATTTTTTTTTGTTTTCTTCTCACTTTCTCTAAAAGAAGACATTTGAAGGTCCTGAGATGTCCATAAATTGCTTTTGTCTCCTAAACCTTAGTGTACCTAAACCCAAAACCTAATTAGAATTAATGACAGACAGTGGCTGTGTAAGTTTTAATGTTTTCCAGTTTATTTTCCTTTTATAATCACCTAGTTATCTTGCTTATAATACACTTCATGTGACTAACTGGTTTTATATCACAGTTATGTTGGTCCAGCTTTGCACAATGTAAGCATGTTTATCTTATACCTAAGGGACCGCTGTGGAAGGTGACCATCACTGTAGTGCACTCTGTGTCTTCTAATGAAAAATGCTGCAGGATCTGCATCTTCGTTTTTAACTTTGTTTCTAACTCTTATGCCGCGTTCACGCGATCGGGAATTTTGGCCAGCAAAAGACCTATGAGAGCTTTTCATGTGAAAATGTGACCGTGTGTATGCTCTATTGGAATTTATCTGGCCAAATTCCCGCCAGCAAAAATTTGTCCAAAGTAAAAACTTTCTATTGGAAATTGCGATCGTATGTATGCAATTCCGACACGCAAAAACTCACGCGTGCTCAGATTCGACTAGGAGATGGAAGCTATTGGCTACTGGGTATTGAACTTCCTTTTTCTAGTCCGGTCGTACGTCACCGCATTCTTGACGGTCAGAATTTGGTGTGGCTGTGTGCATGCAAGACAGCTTGAGCGAAATCCCGTCGGAATTCCATCGGGAAAACCATCAGAGCTTTTTCCGACCAAAATTATGATAGTGTGTACGCAGCATTAGGGATTATCCTTCCAAAACTGAAATTCCTATTGCAGAAGAGGCCAAAAATGTGACTTGTATCTTAGTGCAGTCAGATCGATATTCCTATCGCACATGTTCCTGGTATCTATGGCTTATAAAATGGCGGGTGCTGCAGCGATTACCAGTTAGGTCCTGGAAACATCAAACAAGCATACATATTCGCCAGCACACCATGGATCGGCAATTATTGTCCCAAAGGTTTTAATGGAAAGGATCACATCACAAAGGAAAGTGCAACGTTTCGGAGCCACGCAGGACCCCTTCGTCAGGCATGTGACGACGAAGGGGTCCTGCGCGGCTCCGAAACATTGCACTTTCCTTTTGTGATGTGATCCTTTCCATTAAAACCTTTTGGACGATAATTGCCGATCCATGGTGTGCTGGCAAATATTTACGCTTGTATCTTAGTGCAGACTTGTGGCAGAATCAGTGAGCCAATCATACAAGTGGGAAATTTCTGGGGGCATTCTGTACATCTAAACTGTGCAGAACACCTTCAAGTTGCCATATTGCATTAACGTTTACAGAAAATTATAGCAACTGCAGATTGAAAAGGAAAGGCCATTTTTTTTACAACATTAAAGTGATACTAAAGTCTTTTGTGTTTTTTTTTTTTTTTTTGTTTTTTTGTTACGATAACGAACGTTATACTTACCTGCTCTGTGCAGTGGATTTGCACAGAGCAGCCCGGATCCTCCTTTTCTCAGGTCCCTCTTTGGCGACCCGGCCCCCTCTCTTTTCATTGGCTCACTGACTTTGACAGCAGCAGGAGCCAATGGCGCTTCACTTCTGTCTAGGCCAATGAGGAGGGAGTGTCCCGAACAGCCGAGTCTCTTGTGCAACATCGCTGGATCGAGATGGGGCTCAGGTAAATATTAGGGGGGCTGCTGCACACAGAAGGCTTTTTATCTTTGTGCATAGAATGCATTAAGATAAAAAAACGTTCTGCATTTACAACTACTTTAAATTAAAACATTGCAATTGTATATGCTATACCAGTGCTAGAATTGGGGATTTGGGAGTGGTGAGTTTGTGCTAGGAGAGGGGATTGGGGGGGGTTTGCTCTGAAGGTCGGTTTGTGCTAGGAGAAGAAATTTGTGGAGGAGGGTTTGTGCAAAGGGGATACATTTGGGGGAGAGGGGGGTGGTTGTGCTTGGAAGGGGGTTTTGTGCTAGGAGGAGAAATGGGGGGGGGGGGGGGGGGATGTGCTCGGAAGGGGGGTTTGTGCTAGGAGGAGAAATTTTGGGGGGGAGGGGGGGATGTGTTTGGAAGGGGTTTTGTGCTAGGAGGAGAAATTGGAGGGGGGGTGTGCTCGGAAGGGGGGTTTGTGCTAGGAGGAGAAATGGGGGGGGGGGCGATTGCATTTCGGAAGAGGGGTCTGTGCTAGCAGGATGAATTTGAGGGGAGAAGAGTTACAACCTAAGATCACTGAACTCTGCCTTACAGACTACATTTTAGGGTTTGTTCACACCAGGTGCAGTGCGGTAACACATGTAATGAATTTTAAAAAATTGCATATTTTCTTGTACGCCAGAAAAATGTGCTACCTTTTGCAGTCATGCGTGGGTGCCATTAATTCTTAATGATACCCCCATGCATCTAGCAAATGCATGCATGTATGTTCGCACCCATTAAAAAATGCAATGTGCAGGAGCATACAAAAAAGCCTGCGCACTCAGGCGCGCCTCCTGCTGCGAGGTGTGCCCAAGACTGATAAACCCCTAGACTGGTATACCCCAGAATTATGCACAGTTCTAAAGGGTACTTTGACTGAAAAGCACAGTGCTATACTATTTAATTTTATTTTATTTTTTCCCCCATAAAAGTTGAATTGCCCTTTTAAAGTCTTATGCATACTCTGGCCTTTACTCCAGCTCAGAATTCTGCATATAGCAGAGGCAAATGCCAGACAATGAAGTAGAATGCGACATGGCAATGTGTCTGGATTCAGCCTATTTTATACGTATGCCCCTAGGTATCTGTGCTTATCTCCAATATATTGTACTTACTGACAGTACTGCTGATGCGGCGGTAGAGGACAGAAGGCCCCTGTTACATTATTGGGTATACGTTTTTTTGTGTCACATAGCATGGCCCTGTAAAGGAACAAAAGATAGCAATTTCTGGTGATGGGCTTAGCAGTTAGCGCAATGCTGATGCCGTACTTTTTTTTTTTTTTTTTTGTAGTATAAAGGAAAAGGCTGTAGAGTTTAAAAATGTTACAGGTTATGCAGTTAGATGTAAATGATGTTTAAAGCTGAATTCCAGCCTTCCCTTCAGTCTTGCACCATTGTACAGGCTCTTCTCCATTACTGAAGTTGTTTACTCTGATTTTAATGCACATTGTGAACTTCTCACAGTGTGCGTTAGAAGCTGCAGCCAGTCAGATAGAGCCTGTGTAATTGCCTGGCTGGATCTCCAGCATCATCTAGCCCAGGGTTCTGCAAACTTTTTAAACAGTTTAATGTCTTTCAGACTTTAGGGAGGCTAGACTGTGGCCAGCGGGAGTGGAAATTTGCCTGGTAATCAGTGGGGGTAAAAAATCGCCAAAATTGGGAGTAATAGTGCCACATTGGTGTTTTTGGGAGGAAGAGTGCCCCATTGTTGGTATTATTGGAAGGAATAGTGCCCCATTGTTGGTATTTTTGGGAGGAATAGTGCCCCATTGTTGGTATTTTTGGGAGGAATAGTGCCCCATTGTTGGTATTTTTGGGAGGAATAGTGCCCCATTGTTGGCATCATTGGGAGGAATAGTGTCCCATTGTTGGTGTCAGTTGCCAGAATAGTGTCTTGTTTCAGTGGGAGGATTAGTGCCCCATTGTTGGCATCATTGGGATGAATAGTGTCTCATTATTGGTGTCAGTTGGCAGAATAGTGTCTCGTATCAGTGGGAGGAATAGTGCCCTATTGTTCGTATTATTGGGAGGAATAGTGCCCCATTGTTGGTATTATTGGGAGGAATAGTGCCCCATTGTTGGTATTATTGGGAGGAATAGTGCCCCATCGTTGGCATCATTGGGAGGAATAGTGTCCCATTGTTGGTGTCAGTTGGCAGATTAGTGTCTTGTATCAGTGGGAGAAACAGTGCCCAAAGGGCCACAGTTTGGAGGCCACTGATCTAGCCATTTCCTCCCCAGCCTGACTTTCTTTGGTCTGCCCCTATCATTCATCACATGCCCGTGTTCGATAAGGCAGCTTTCAGTCCCATACAGCCTGCTCCTCCAGACTGACCCACTGAGGATATTAATGGGTCTAAAATAAAGTATTCATTGAAAACTGAATAGTTGATAAGGGGGGACATTAAGGGAACCAGGGAAGACAAAATATATGCTTCAACTTCAGCTTTGATGGAGTTGCATATTAAAAAGATAAAGGCTGCACAAAGATATTGTTTGCTGCAGCTTTGCGTCTGAGACTGTAATTAGCGTATAGTAGATGCAGACGTTTAATCTTTAAATAACAGAGCAATATGTTGGTGATCTGGGAGAAGAGAAGATGATTTTGGCTCGGGGCATTCTCTGTCACACAATCTGTTTTCTTCAGCTCTTGTCCTATTAATCGAGTGTGTGACGCACATGTACACACAAACCCAAGGCAGGCGTGCATGGTTCTCCACTGTAATAATTATAGACTCAGGGATATGAGTACAGATAAAGAAAGGAGATATTAACCCTTACCTGAAGACAGCAGAGATTCCATGGAAAGAATTTCCATTGAAATGTATAATGTGTCTGTTATTGGTGTGTGCTGAGGTTCTATTTCAGGCAAGCGGCTAACTACACAGTTGACATGCAGTGCATTATATATGAATTGTTCACCTGTAAAGCATGTTGTGTTTTTTTTTTTTTTAAGGGAGCCTTGTGATCCAGCCAAACATGGCCACGTCCTTGACCTCCATTGTAGCAGCACAGCCAGCTTAGTCAGGAACACACCCCCGCTTGCTGATTGGACAGTGAAGGAGCAGTGCCTTGATGAGTCATAATTCTGCACATTGGCTCCTAGGGCTGCCCCTCCCTCTCTGTGTAAGTGCCATTGTTCAGAGGTTTACATGAGGCTAATATCTTAAATTCAGATTTATTTGGAGTAGTTGCAAAAAAAAAAAAAAAGGTTTCTTGATTTAATGAATACACAGTTGTGTTTAATTTCTGCCAGAAGTTTTCACTTTAATGCCTCTAGCACAGACATAATCATTTGATGAGGTTTATACTCAGGATCTTGTTTACAGAAAGATCCTGAGTAAAATGTTCTGTAAAGACCTTGTGTAAAGGTGCGTATACATGTATAAAATTCTTCTTCATCCTCTTCTAGTTGCCAGTGTTACAATATACGTGCATATGTGCGGAAAATTGCTACATTCAAATGTACAATTTTCTATTTTTATTTGATTGCTCTGTACTTTTACCCGTATTACTGAGCTTTCTGCAGCGGTGTGCATTGTTCCATAGACAACAATACACCTGTGTTCAAATTGGTAAAAAACTTACAGTTGGGCGGGAGGCACTAAAAATAGGTGGTTGCTGCCCACCTTAAGTTGCCATGGCAGCAAGACATTGGTTGTATGTAAAATGTATACCCACTGTGAGTGCAATCCACCGCAAATCACTTTTCAAAGGAGCAATAAGGGCTGCCGCAAATGAAGACTAGACCTCAGGGTCGTGTGTTAAAGGTACCAAAATAAAACGAAATGCTAAAACCAATCTTCTATTATACAATATACATAAAAACGATATAGTGAAAAGAAGTTGTATATCATTTACAAATTCTCCCATTTAGGTTTTACTATTATATGTATTATACTATGGAACTCCACGAGTTTTCACAGCCCTTTACAGAATAAAGGGAGATGGTACCATTGCATTACAATTCAAGGCAAGAAGGTTAGAATATTCCCTCTAAGGCCTGGTTCACACCTATGTATATTTTAACATGATTTCCTATGGGTCACGTTCACATCTGTGCATTTTATGGAAAGTGTCAGAACTTTTTTTCTGGTTTTTGGTTCCATAGACTTCAATGGATCAAAAACGTATATTGAAAAACAAAAAATATACCTGGAATATGCAAACTGCAACCGGTATAAGTGTGTAACCAGGCCTCAATGCCAACTCCTCGTTAATACAGTCAAGCAATTTCAGTCATACACATCCATGTTGTGTGTTTCTCATTACGCCACATGAAGTTACCAAACATGGACTAACAAGGATCTGTTTTTAAAACCACCCAGTCCTCTGATATAAAAGTGGAAATATTTAGAAGATGTGCTCTTAACCCTTTAACGTTCTGCTACACCGTTTGGTAGCGCACATTTTGAGTCATTGAAAAATGTGGACTTTAAAGAGTTAAGCAAGAGGAGACAAGAGTCCTATGCCCATAGGGGTAATTTAGTAAAAGACCAACCACCAGGGTTCCCATTTGATATTTGCACATATATGGTTGTGGTACCATACCTGCGCACTATATTATATGTTATCTACTGTCTAAAATAGGTTGATACTTGCACATACATGGATGTGGTACCATACCAGCCCACTATATTTCATGCTATCTACATGAACTGCTTACTATTTCCAGGTCGGTGACACCACTTGTCGTAAAGCTGAACAGGGTCACCTACAATGCCTGGTCCCAGGGTATGGCCAAGGTGTGAGAACAGAGAGCTGTTTCTATAAGATGTTTCTTATGCAGGAATTTTATTGCTAGACATCATCACGTTGAAGCTTTAGTCCACAGAGGAGTAATATTTAATCTTAGGATGCTTACATGCTGGTGGGATCCTAGTATATGAACCTTCAGCTCTATCCAGCAGTAGGAGTAAGGCTCCATGGTGGGTATGTAAAGCTAGACAATTTAGCTTCCTGCTCAAGTCTTGTGAATAATTTGGCCATCAAACCGTTTTCTAAAATAACGTGTTACTAAACCCACAACGGTTAAATCAGTCTGTATATGTAGTAAAACATTCTTGTTATACTCACTGTGGAACCTAAGGGGTTAATCCTCTGCATTGTGTAAAAAGGCTGTTTGATCCTGTCTTCTCTGATCCTCCCCGTCTTTTACTGTCCCCAATACTTCTCCTGATAGTACAGATCCTTGGGGGGCACTCTGTACATGCTCAGTTTGGTGTGTATTTGTTTTTTTTTTGGGAGAGTGCATGTGATCAGCACAGGGCAAATACGCACTGCCCAGGCAGGGGTCCTGCAACCTCATAGGACAGTCGGAGGAGAATAAAATCTCCTCCTACAAACTTTAACCGGTGCTTGGCCAGACACTAATATAAGTCTTAAGACTGCAATATACTGCTGATGAGAAAATGTATTTAGTAGTTTTTTTATTGTATGGGATTAAACAAGTTTGTGCGGTCTGTTCTCCCATGGGACAAAAAAGTCCTTCTTAACCACTTCAGCCCCGGAAGGTTTTACCTCCTTCCTAACCAGAGAACTTTTTACAATTTGGCACTGCGTTGCTTTAACTGGTAATTGCAAGGTCAAGCGATACTGTACCCATCAATATTTATGTCCTTTTTTTCCCACAAATAGAGCTTTCTTTTGGTGCTATTTGATCACCTCTGCAATTTTTTATTTTTTGCGCTATAAACAAAAAAATAGCAACAATTTTGAAAAAAAAACGAATATTTTTTACTTTTTGCTATATTAAATTTCTTCATCAGTTTAGGCCAATATATATTCTTACATATTTTTGGTAAAACTATGGGAAAGATTTATGGCATTTTTTTTTTTTACTGGTAATGGTGGTGATCTGCGATTTTTAGCGGTATTGCGATATTGCAACCGACAGATCGGACACTTTTGACACATTTTTGGGACAATTGACTTTTATACAGTGATCAGGGCTCTAAAAATGCACTGATTACTGTGTAAATGTCACTGGTAGGGAAGGGGTTAACACTAGGGGGAGATCAAGGGGTTAACTGTGTGTTCCCTCAGTGTGTTCTAACTGTATGGGGATAGGACTGAGTAGGAGAGGAGACCTATCGCTGTTACTACTTACTAAGAACAAACAATCTGTCTCCTCTCCTCTGACAGCACAGGGTTTTCTGTGTTTACACACACAAAGCCCCGTGCTGGCGCTCGTGAGTGGCCGGGGGTGATCACGACTGCCGGCCTTGCGCATCGGGTCCCCCGTCGTGCAGCGGGCGTGCGCCCTTTGGTGGCTTTTAAAGGAAACATCGTATGGATACTGGGTTTCGTGCACGGGTGCCATTCTGCCCCATAAATAGACGTCAGCCGGTCAGGAACCGGGTTAAAGTGTAAGTAAATCCTTCTATAGTTTTCAGCCAAGGAAGCTGCCATCTTTGCCTCTGTTTAATCTACAACTGCCATGATGCTGCACATGTGATCAGTTATGACACCAGCAATTGGATGTTTTGACAGTTTGGTTGAGAGCACAACCAATAGGAGTGTTACATTTCTGGCACGTGCCGGAAATGAAATTGTGCTATGGATGGGTTTACTTCCGCTTTAAGCATCAGTCATTGAGGCTGACATAATTAAGAATTTGGGGTGCTTACAAGCACTTGGCCTGTGAAAAGCCCACACTTCTGCTGTATAAATATTAAAGAAAGATACAGCCCTTAAAATTGAGATAAAAATGTCCATAACTGAGATGAGTGTTTTTCTAAATTAGAAGAAGTGGGGGAACTGAACCTAGGTAGGTTTTTATTTTATGCATTTTTAAATCTGATGGGAAGTATATTTAAATTGAACATTGTAGTATTCAAGGAAGTAAGCAATATGCAGCCAACACCTTTCTAAAGAGACCCGTATTTTACCCGCCTGATGAAGCATTTATGTATGTTCCTTGGCCTTCCTGATACATTGTATTGGAATGGTTGGTATATACACCAAGAGAATGGCAGTATTCACTACAATCCATCTTTTCAGGAAATGTTGCCAGTCCAGGGTCATTGTACTTCTTGATATGTACAGTTTGGCGGTGCATCAGATGCCTGTTGAGGCGCTACAAGTTCATTATTGATGTCCTTATTGGAATGATATATGTACTTGGAGTTGCCATAATTATTCATCACAAACAGATGCTCTGTATTGTGATGAACTCTTCTCATGTGTTTTACTCCTTCTCCTTGGGTGGCTGGTATCTGAGAAATTGTTGGCCGTTCAGGGAAAAGTGAGAGTATCTTTTTTAAGCCTACCTCGCCTCCACCCAGTTATACTCCTCATCACAGTACTCTTACAGCTCCTTTCTCTTATGCAGCTGACACAGAATACCAGGTATTGATGGTTTCAAGGAGCGATTATGTCACCACTCCATCATGTGACACTTATTGGCTCCACAATTGGCTGCAATGTCTAAGTACTGCACCATGGGAAGGGGTAAGATACTTCCCCATACCCAAATTAATTGAGGGACCCTTTGCCCTGTGCCCTGAATGGGTACAGTGACGCATTCTCTTTAAAGTGCTTGTAAACCCCATTCATGAAATTTGACCCAAGCACATACATCTGTAGTGTTTTACTTATCTCTCTTCAAACTTAGAGTGATGTGTCTTTCTGCTGCTCAGTTCCTCTGTTATCAGCATGTTAACTTCTAACAGATTCTCCGACACATGAGATAGCAGCTGAAAATTTGTGTCAGGGAGGGGACTAATGCCGCATACATACGATTGGACTATCCATCGGACAATTAGAAATGTTGGGGGGAGGGGGGGGGGGAGATATGCGCCTTTCCTCCAATCAGCTCTCACACAGTGCAAGCCCAGACTACTCACCCACCCCTCTATGCTGCTGAAAGAGGAAGAAAGATTTTTTATGCGATCTGCACTTTCCAAAGAACGTAGAAAGGAAAAGACAGCAGTGTGTATCATCTGAGGCTGTTCACTTCACTTGGTATAAGAGAAGGTTTACAACCAATTGAAGCCCTGGTACACATTGAAGCGATTTGGCATGCGATGTGACATGTGACATCGTATGCAAAATCAGCGCAAATTGCACCATCTGAAGCATTTGCGGCGTCACACCAATTCCCAAAAGTAGTTACTGTACTACTTTTGGCAACTTTGAGGTGCAATTTCCATAGACATCTGTGCAGAAACCTGCACTGATATCTCTGAAATTGCCCCCGAAGTCAGGACTGACATGTAGGACTGAAATTGTGCGACTTCAGCTGAACTCACACGATTTCATTCCTGCAGTCAGTGTGATTCCAGGGTGACAACATTAAGTACCATTTAAGTCTCAGTGTGAGGTTGTCACCCTATGCAAGGTAGTGAACGTTTCTGGCAGGATCAACAGGTGCGTATTCCTACTGAGCTCATTGTGAAAGGTATGTAACTGTCCTATGACACTTGGAAGGTTTGGTGTACTTATGCATACACGTTAGAAACCAACGATCATTCTCTAAGGACGTATCTACTCTCTGTATGCAGAAAAACCTACAATAATAGTATTAATCATCGTTTCTTGTTTAAGCGGTGCACCTCCCCTATATTAAGAGGAGGCTTTTCAGATGTTAGCGCATTGCAGATTGCAGTTAATCATCATGGTAGGTGGGCAGTCATGAGCTCATCTTGAGCAGTGGGTGGCTCATCACCTTTCTTATCTGCCAGATGCAGCATCTGTTATCTATCATGGCTGTGTGCTCTTAATAATAACAGAGGATAGTGAAAGTCTTTCAGGACTGGAAGAGTGGGGCCATCAGTGAGAGCCAGGGACCCTCGTGTGACTGCATGTACCTTCCAGGCTGTTCCTCCGTTCTCCGAGAACTCCAAAACCAGGGGTGTTCTAATATGCAAATGATGACTGACTTTGTGATCAAATTTCTTAAAGCAGAACTCCGAGATGTTCAAAAAATCGGTTTTATGGGATTTTTAACCCAAGTGGCTTCCTCCGTTAGTTGACAGTGCAGTCATAGTCAGACTTCATGGGATCTCTTACTTTTTACTTTCAAGCTGTCCAACGCTGACAAAGTACATAAAAGGGAACAAATAAAAGGGGCCATACTGCTGTAACTCTTCACTGGCAAAGGAATGAGACTTCCATGAAGCATAGAAGGTTCTATATTGTGGCCCACATTGAATAAATGGACTGAAAATGTGTGCTGTGGTGGACCTTAAAGTAGAACTATAGGCGCAGCTGTTTTTTTATTGTGGATAGAGTAAGGGAGGGTTATAACCCCTGTTGGTTTATTCTTTGCCATCTGTGCCCCATTGGGAATATTTACCTTCACTTCCTGTCCCATAGCCAAAAGAGGAAATCGCTGCAAATTAAGGGAACCCCTTGGGGACCCCCAGGTCTCCAGAACTAGTGTCCCCTTTGGAAGTTTTCCCCTCAATTACTTTTCTGGGGACAACCCAAAATGTGTGATTTTCTTTTACTTTCACTCTCAGTGATAATGGTAAACAGAACAAATAGAGGATGAATCTGCTTAACGGTGGCACAGACAGCAACAAACACTGACAGGTCCACTTTATCAAAATTCTAAAGAAAAGGTTTTGCCTTTAGTTATACTTTAAAGCTCGATGAGAATATTAGACAAATGATCGTCCATTTTTTTTGCAGGCTAGTATTCTATTGAAAACCAATAGGTTACTAGTTACGAAAAATACTGATATGACCGAATGCAGCGTCAGAAGTGATGTAATTGTTATTATTATACAGGTGTGTGCAGCGCTTTACAGTATGTATTGTATTCTTTCATTTCTGAGCATGCATGGTCTTTGTCTTCTGATTTTTTTCGGATGTATACTGTGCTGATTAAATGAAAATCGTTCTGGTATCGTATGAGAAAAAAATTGTGTTTGTCCATTTGGATATTGTTGGATGAACTGTCATGATCAGCTCTCGAAAGCTGTGTACAAACAATCAGATTATCGTACGGTCAATTTGAAAGCAGTATTTTTCGTCCTATTTTCTCATACTAAGCCTAAAATAGAATGGATAATGTTACTTGCTCTCCTTCATAAATATACAAAGGCCTTGATGTTTCCAAAGTAATCCTGCATACAGTATGTTTGCAGCATATTTAGACGGTGCAGACATTAAAGTGGTTGTAAACCCTTACAACACACTTTGACCTACAGGTAAGCCTAGATTAAGGCTTACCTGTAGGTCCAAGAAATATCAACTAAACCTACACGGTTTAGGAGATATTTGCCCAAAGACAGGCACCGCTGTCTACGGCGCATGCGCCGTAGACAGCGGCGCACAGGCGCACTGAGCGCGGCATTTTCAACGACGGAGCTGCCCCGCGTGTCGCCTCCCGTGCGCATGCGCGGGAGTGACGTCATCGCGGCTTCGACGAATGACAGCGGCGGAGTTGCGAGACCCCACCGAGAAGATGGATGCGCCGGACTACAGGGGACAGCGGTGACTTTGCTGGCTTCTGTGTCAGGTAAGTGACACATAATGGACTACTATGCGATGCATAGTAGTCCATTATGCTTTGCCTTTGCAGGGAATGAAAGAGGAAGAAAACTCATCAGGGTTTACTTCCTCTTTAAGGCTGGGTTCACATTTGGGCGGGTTTCTCCGCATCCAATTCACATGACAGGCGAGTGTGACTGGGGGCGGCCGCGGGCCGCACTCAAAAGGGTCCCGTGCGTCTTTCGTTTTGATTCTGATGCATATTCACACAAAAATTCGGACCTGATTCGCACCTGAACCAGTGACCATGAATGCTCTAGACCCAGGTATATGTGTGAACCCAGCCTTAAAGTCCAGTCTTGGTTCTCTTTTATATGTTGTTTTTTTCTTTTCTTTTTTTTTTTTTTGCAAGTCCCACGTTTTTACAGATTTTACTGAGTGTTTGGTATGGCGTTATGGTTAGCAGTGGGGTTTATTTTTGGAGCACGAGTGACTTAGTAAGTGGAGACAGATTCCCCCACGTCTGGCTCTCCGCTGTGCAGATAAAACATGCTGGATGGAAAGCCATCTGTTTATAGGGGTCATAGCCTTGCTCATTAGTGATCAAGTGAATGTACTTTGGATAATAGTCATAAGAGAAGTGTATAAAGATAGAATAAGCATCATGTCTTCATTATGGGTAGTGCTTTCGCTCACAGCTGGCACAGAGTTGGCACATCATGGTCATCTATATGCAAAGAATAGAGCTGTTGGGAGGAACCACACAGGCCAATGGGAGCTGCATGATTTTCACACATGGACCATCAGACAGAATTGTGAATTGGTATTCATATAATCAGATGTGTATTTTTAAGAGGAATGGTTAAGGTTTACCTGTACTTGGTGAGGGGGGGGCTACTTTTTTAATTCTGTGTCGACCAAGAAGAAGGCTTTAGCCACCCCAAAAAGCTTATATCAAAGACGATACTTGTGGTGTTCAGAGGAATGTCAAGTTTACATACTATCCTTGCTGTACATTCCTATCTGTCAGGTGGTCCTGTGCTATTTCAAAATATAATAGCAAAAATAAAGTTAAACTAACATTGTAAGGGAGGGTGCGGTACTTATGAGACAACACTTAACACACAAGCAGTACTGGATTTCTACCATAATGACTTACTGCTTGGAGGTGTCAATGGGGGTAGCGCATAGAGGAAGATGTATATGTGTTTGGAGAATCTGGGTGGGAAAAGGCAGGACGGTCATTACAGATGATTCTGTAAAGAACTCCCCTAAGCGCTATTTACATCTAAACTGATTCTTTTTTTTTTTAACAGAAACGTTTTTATTTATTTCACAAATTAAGTAGTGTACAACTGTACATACATCAAACAAAAAAAAAAAAAAAAGGAGAATCGTGAGGCACAAAGTACAGTGCAAAGTAATTAAAATGTATACAGCTCATAGTAAGTTCTAATCAGTATATACCGTACATAGTGCACTACATCCTGTGTAGGTAGTTCAACAAGCTTAACCAATTATTTGTTGACCAATCAGAAATATTAAAGCGGTTGTAAACCCAGTTTCAAAAAACACTTACTATCCCGGCATGCCGGAAATGCTAACTTTCACGTTGGTTGTGCTCTCAACCAAACTTTCAAACCATCCAATGGCTGGTTTCATAACTGATCACATGTGTAACATTATGGCAGTTGAAGAATCATTAGAGGCCAAGATGGCAGCTTCCTTGACTGAAAACGATAGAAGGGTTTACTTCCACTTTAAGCAGGTTTGCTAACCAGGGGGAAAATGGGGAGTGGGCCAGGAAGAAAGAGAAGGGTGGGAGAGCCAGGAGAAGGGGGGTAGATAAAGGCTCAGGTTAGGGAGTGAGGGTGTGACATCATATTTTACATAATTATATATATATATTATATATAATACCTGCTATGCCAGGATACCTACAGTGCCCTCAGGATTAGGCCTTCGTCCAAGACCCCCGCACCTTATCAAACTTCTTAGGGCATTTTCGGCTCATATGTGAGTTTTATACAGGGGTGAAATAGAGTCAACCATAGACTTCCATTGTGAGACTTTGGGGGAACTCTGCTTGTTTCCATTTGGATAGAATGACCTTTTCTAGTATAGAACGCTGCATAAAAAAACAAAAAGTTGTTTGTACTTGCTGGAGGAAAACCACATCACAAATGCCCAGGAGTATTATTCTAGGGTGCATGTCAATGGAAAGATCTGCTATGACTTTTATCTCTGCTACCACTGTTTGCCAGAAATTCTGAATATGGGGGCAGGACCAAACAACATGCATAACGGTACCAATCTGATCCCGACATTTAGGGCATTGATCAGATTGAGTGGGATATGTTCTTCAAAGTCTCTGAGGGGTGTAGAATGCCCTGTGAATAAATTTAAGCTGGATAGATCTATCTCAGGCTGATATCAGCAGGGGGATATATTGTTGAAGCCCTTGTTCCCAATCCCCAACAGTAAGGCTAGGTATGTCTTCCTTCCAGATATGAAATAGACAGGTGCTCTGTCCAGCATCTCTGCTAGAAATTCTAAGCTACAGAGATGACAAAATACGGGCAGCATTATTGGTAATAAGGAAGCGCTCTACCACATGTGGGGTCACTGTTACCTCAGCTGGGATCTAAACTGATTCTTGCTGTCCTAGGACTGCTGTAACTATTTAAAGAGGATCCCAATCCCCGTGTCTAATGTTAATTCAATACTGTGGAGAGTACAACAGTTAACAAGAGATAAGTGCACCCCTTTTCTAGCAGAAAGAATTAGACTTCAAGCCCAACTGCTACAAGAACGTTTAATTTAGTTTGGGATATAATGGGGAAGGGTCAAGGGTTTGGTCAGGTTTTGTTGTGTGTCCCTATTAGAGTATTCTGGAAATATGGTGCATTGTGGTAATGTGTGTAATAATAAAACGCATGTTAATTCACGTATGTGTGTTAGTGCGTTGTGGTGGTGGTGATTTAAAACTGCACCCCAGCGCACTAAGGCAAGGCAGCTCCAACTACAATAAATGGTATTGCACTACAGTTCATTGTGGTGGGCTGAGTTGCTAAGTCTCCCTCTGAGGCCTTGACCAATGACGTCATGACCCAGTGATGCCACCGGGTGACTTCGCCCAGTCTGACATCACAGTGACCCTTGGGGACCCCATATTATGTTGTCATAGGGGTGTGGCCACCCAGCTATGATAGTACCCTTTTGTCATTCAGTAAGTGTCGAGCGCCAGGAGCGCTCGTGTTCGGTGGGTGGCAGGGTTTCTTTTAGTGTTGGTCGGGGGAATAACGTGCATCGACGATTGACGATGGATTAACATCAGGGGACATTTTTACTTTTATATTTTTTAATAAAGTTCTATTTAAAAGGACTTTATTACTTACTCAGGATTCCAATAAACAATTCCCCAGCACCCTCACAACCGCCTGACCAGGGTTGTGGGGTAGAGGCCGTTATCCTCCTCTTCAACATGGAGCCAAGTTGTTTTGCTGGAGGTCATGAGCGAGCCTTCCAGGCTTTATGCTCAGATAAGGGTCTGGTATGGATTTTTTTGGGGGGGGGGGAGCCCCATGCAATTATTATTATTTTTATTTTATTTTGGGGGGGGGGGGGGTCGTTGGAGTCTGGCTTAAAATCCAAACCAGACCCAAAAGGCATGGCATGGATTTGGGTGGAGGGGAGGACCTGCACACCATTTTTATTTATTTTTTTATTTGTCAGCTTTTTTGTTTACGTTCTGCTGTCAGCGGGGGAATCCGATAGTTGATGTACCTAAAAAAAAAGAATGGTTGGTTAGTGGAGCCATTCAGCTGTTCTGAGTACACATGACTATTCTAATGAACCCTATTCAGTGCTTTTCAATCTCTTTAGGCTGATTCACAATGAGGGTCTTGGCATGTATATTGCTGCATTTTTCAACATTGCAAAACACATGGACTATAGAACATTCGTTTTTTTTTTTTTTTTTTAAAGGAATGGTTGTAAAAACAGTCCTAATGTAGCATCATGGGTGTAATAATCTGCATTTTGCCACTTAAAGGAGTTGTAAAGGTAAAAGTTTTTTCACCTTAATGCATTCTATGCATTAAGGTGAAAAAACATCCGACAGTGCCGCCCTCCCATCCCCCTCATTTTACTTACCTGACCACTCGAAAGTCCCGCGCTCGCCCCTGATGTCCTTTTTGCCGCTCACCCTGGCCGTTGGCTAGAGTGGATGGATGGAAAGCAGCGCAGCCATTGGCTCACGCTGCTGTCAATCGCATCCAATGACGTGACGTGTCGGGGGCGGGGCCGAGTGATACAGTGAGTGGCTACGGCCGCCAGCTGTATCACGGGAGCACGCCCGCAAGTACTCCACATCATGCGAGGGAACTCGCATGAAGTTGTGGAGTCATTGCGGGAGGGAGCCGAGACAGCCACCGAGGGACCCCAGAAGACCAGGTTCGGGGCCACTCTGTACAAAACGAGCTGCACAGTGGAGATAAGTATAGCATGTTTGTTATTTAAAAAAAATAAATAATTAAATTAAAGTTAAGCCAAAAATTAACTCTAAACCTATTTGCAGCCACATTCTAAAATGAATCTGTCAGAAAAGGTGTGTACAGTGATTTTTGCTTTAGAGAGTTATATAGGTTACAGAATGTGAATGCGAGTAGATTTAAGCCGAGTACACACGGGCGGACTGTATGGCCTACTTAGTCCGTCATACAATCCGACGGACAGTCCGTCCTACTTTCAAATGAACGGACTTGACCACACACGGATGCACAAACAGTCCGTCGAAAGCTTGCGCGATGACGTGTACAGCACGTACGACGGGACTAGAAATAGGAAGTCCAATACACAGCAATGCAACCTTTCGCCGTGTAAATCCTTACTGAGCATGCGCCATTCTTAGTCCGTCGAACTAGCCTACTGACGAGCGGATTGTCCGCTGAAACCAAAGTATGACGGACAGTATTTCGAAAAATCCGAAATACTTAGTACGCCAGACTGCACGCTGAAAAAGTCAGCTGAAGCCCACACACGAGCGGACTGTCTGCTGAAATGTGTTTCGACGGACTAAGTAGGCCATACAGTCCGCCCGTGTGTACGCGGCTTTAGAGTTAGTTTTTGTCTGAACTTCTACTTTAAGTCTTTTGAATTAAATCCATGAAATGTAAACCCAAACACTTATCTCTCTCATATGCTTTAACCGGTTACTGTAATTTCAATGGACATTTTTCTATAGTTTTTAATCTGCAGCTTTTATAATAATATTAGTTGATACTTTCATGAAGGTCTTTTTGTAGGCATTTCCTCTTATAGGGTGACAGTATTCTGTCCCATCTCCCAACTGTGCTCCTGCATTGGCACTTTGTCATACAACTTTTCAAAGGTGACAAGTGGCTGTGCCAACATATATTTTGGCATATATATATTACATATACTTTCTAACCAATGACACAACAAAGCTCTTAATTCACTCGCTGGTCATCTCCCGCCTCAACTACTGCAACTCCCTTCTCATTGGCTTACCTCTACATAGTCTATCACCTCTTCAATCCATCATGAATGCCGCTGCCAGACTCATCCACCTTACCAATCGCTCGGTGTCTGCTACTCCTCTCTGTCAATCCCTCCACTGGCTTCCGCTCAGCCAAAGAATTAAATTCAAAATACTAACAAGTACATACAAAGCCATCCACAACTCTGCCCCCAGCTACATCACTAGCTTAATCTCTAAATACCAACCTACTTGTTAGCTTCGTTCCTCTCAAGACCTGCTCTCTAGCTCCCTCATCACCTCCTCCCATACTCGCCTCCAGGACTTTTCCAAAGCCTCTCCAATCCTATGGAATGCCCTACCCCAATCTGTCCGCCTATCTCCTACTTTATTAGCTTTTAGACGATCCCTGAAAACACTTCCCTTCAGAGAAGCCTACCCCACCCACACCTAACTGCATTTTCATTTTCTCCATCAGCTCATCCCCCCCACAGTTATTACCTTTTTGTTTCAACTTGACCCTCCCTTCTAGATTGTAAGCTCTAACGAGCAGGGCCCTCTGGTCCTTACTGTATTGATCTGTATTGTAAGTGTACTGTCTGCCCTCATATTGTAAAGCGCTGCGCAAACGGCGCTATATAAATCCTGAATAATAATAATAATAATTACAAAGATATGGTACACTGTTGTGAATTTTAGGAAACCATTCATGAGAAATTACTTGTAGCAGTTGTTTGGTTGCATATAGACAAGTGGCTGCTGCGATCCTGCAGATCAAGCAACTCTGAGTCCCGGTTCACACAGGGGCAACGCCGCCTGACAAGTCGCATTCCGTTCTGTACTATGGAACCATTCTAATAGGAACGACTCAAATCGCTCCAACTTAGAAAAAGGTTCCTGTACTACTTTTGAGATGACTTCAGGGCGACTTGCATTGACTAATATACAGAAGTCATTTTGCAAGCTACCGCTGAAGTCGTGTGCAGGTCGCCTAAATACGGTACTTTTGCAAACTTGTCAAGTTACAGCTTTATATCTATGGCAAATCAAGATAACACATATCAACACATGTAATGCACAGCAGTAATTGTGGTAAAGCAGATTTGTTGGTATCGCTGAGTCTTGGACCATTGTATTTTACAAATGTTGACCCTTCCTATGAGGCCAGTAAGTAACCCTGCACATTCCTGTGTGACCCATCACTATGAAGGTCATCTTTATTAAAGTTTAACTAAAGGCAAAACTTTTTTTTGATAGAGTGCAGAGGGACTAGAACACTAGTCATTTTTCTATTGCTGTCTGTGCTCCATTTAGGGAGATTCACTCTCTCTATTTGTCCTATTTACCATTATCATTGAAAGTGAAAGTAAATCCCAAAATTAGGGTTGTCCCCAGAAAAGTAAGAGGAGAAATCATCCAAATGGTGACCTGGGGGTCCCCAAGGAATTCCCTTAATTTGCAGAAATTTCCTCTCAATTCCTTTTTTGCTATGGGACAGAAAGTGATGGGAAATCTCTGCAATGGGAAACAGATGGAGAAAAAAAATCTGACAGGGGTTATAACCCTCCTTTACTCTATCCAAAATGGTAAAAAGTTTGCCTATATTTCTACTTTAACCAAACCTTTTAGATTACAGTGACCTGGAATTCAAGGCTCCTCAGCTGCAGGCACCACTTGGAACCATAAAGGGTTTTAAGGAATTTGGTCTGTTAAAGGGACCAGAGAATTCAGTGCCTAAAACACTTAGGCAAGTGAGTATTTTGACCAAATCATGATTTTTATTTTTTTTGCATATTGTCCAACTCCAAGCTATATTAACTTGAATGCTTATTGGATTTAAGCATATCAGGTGATGTGTATTTGCGTACTGAGGGAGGGTGTGCCCTAAGGAGATCAACCCCCTATTTCAAGGTGGGCATAATTATTAGGCAGCTTATTTTTTCCTCTGGCAAAATGGGCCAAAATTGAGATTTGACTGACTCTAAAAAGTAAAACATTGTAAAAAGTCTTTCAGAGGGATGCAGCACTCTTAAAATTGCTAAGATATATTAATGTGTGATCACAGAACCATCAAACGTTTTGTTGCAAATAGTCAACAAGGTCACAAGAAACGTGTTAAGAAAAAAAAAAACGCAAATTTACTGCCAAAGATTTGAGAAGAATCAAATGTGAAGCTACGAGGGACCCATTATCCTTCAGTGCTGTCATATGCCAGCAAGGTGGGGTACTGGTATGGGCTGGTATTTCTAAAATGATCTAGCTGGAACTTTTCAGGTTGTCCCAAAATCAACTCCCAAACCTACTGCCAGCTTTTTGAAGACATTTCTTCAAGCAGTGGTACAGGAAAAAGTCTGAATCTTTAAAAAAGGCCATGATATTTATGCAGGACAATGCTCCGTTGCATGCATCAAAGTACTCCGCTGCATGGTTAGCCAGTAAAGGCTTTAGATGAAAGAATAATGACAAGCCCCCTTCCTCACCTGATCTAACCCCTATTGAGAACTTATGGGCCCTCCTTAAATAGGAGATTTATGCTGAAGAAAAACAGTACACCTCTCTGAACAATGTCTGGGAGGCTGTGGTTGCTGCTGCACAAACAGTTGATCGTCAACAGGTCAAGAAACTGACAGACTCCCAATGGAAGGCTTATGACTGTTATTGAAAAGAAGGGTGACTATATTGGTTAGTGTTTGTTTTCTTTTGTTTTTAAATGTCAGAAAAGTTTATTTGTAAATTTTTTTGTTGTTTGTTTATTTTACTCACGTTAACAGGTGAAAATAAAGTGAGATTGGAAAATGTTTGTTTTTCATTTAGTTGCATAATAATTCTGCACACTTAGGCCCCTTTCACATGGACGATCTGTTCAGGTCCACCTGTCAGTTTTTCAGGCGGACCTGAATGGATGATCCATAGAGCACTATGGAGCGTCGGATTTCAGCGGTGACATGTCCGCTGACATCCGAGCTGCTCCAATCCAAAAAAGTGTGATCGGATCGGGTGACGGCGGACACTGCGGTCAGTCGTCACCCACTCTCCCATAGGGGAGAGCGGCACTGTGACAGGTCCGTCCCTGTGCAGTGTGCAGAGACAGACCTGTCATCTTCCTGCTCAGCGGAGATCGCTCCGGCGATCCCTGCTGAGCAAGCGGTTATCCCCGGGGCAGATCAGCACTGATCCGCCCCGTATGAAAGGACCCTAATAGTTGCCCAATAATTGTGCACATGTAGGTATTCTCATAAGAAGAAAGCCAAAACCTCACTTTAAGGCCCCTTTCACACATGCGGACCATATCCGTATTTCATCCATCCGTTTGCATATGAATTACGAACATACATACATTCCTATGGGATAGCGATGAACATCCGCAGACACCCGATATCGTCCGTCTCCGCTATTGTCCGATTCTGCAGACGGGGAAATCCTATTTTTCTATCCGTCTGCAGAGCGGATCGGATGAACACGGACAGACGGTCCCTGTTCATCCGATCCCCCATAGAGGAGAGTGGAGATCTGACAGGGCGGTCCCTGCAGTGTGCCGGGGATAAATGGAGCGATCCCTGCTGAGCAAGGTGATCATCACGGGGTGGATCATTACGATCCGTCCCGTGTGAAAGGGGTCTTACTTTCTTAAATATTCAGATTTGAGGTTTATTAACATTTTGGATTGACCGAGAGCACTGTACTTGTTCAATAATGAAATGATTTCTCAAAAATCCAACTTGTCTAAAAATTGTGCACACAGTGTATATATTGAATATATAATATATACATATATTGGATTTTATGCATGAAAGTGAGTGAAGGGGAGAACAATTGCCTTTCCTATAGCAGTGACTCAGACCTTTCTCTTTGTATTCTAGACTTATAAATCAGCATTGGATTGACTGCATTGGCCAATATTGTGGCTTCCTCTTGAGATATTTTCATAAATGAAATGTGATGTATTCATCCTAGAATCCTGGCGGTACAGGATTGTCCTTAGTACCGTCTTATAAATAACCCTCCAGTGGCGGCTGGCTCTATAAATGGCTGCAGCTGCTACTATTTTCAGCATGTCTCTTCCAGTGTGCTGACTATTCCAGTCACATTCACGGTCACGTGACGAGGTAAAGGAAAGGCTGCAGTGACATCACAGAGGCTCCGTCAGCTGTCACTGCATCCTCCAGGGTGAATGAGACCTTCTAATTCATGATGAGCTTCCCCTGATAAATGGGGAGAGGTGCTCGGATCTTCAGCAGAGTCCTCTGAGCCTAGTATCCATCCTAATCCCCATCTCCCTGCCAGCTGCACCTGCGTCCAGGCCCTTGATGTCCGCGGATCCTTTTATCTCCTCTCACCCATCGCCCTGTGTAATTGGCAGGTTTCATACACACACGCTGCTAAACTGCTCAAGTGGGATTCATTTGTAAGCCTCTCGCTGTAGTGAACAATGGCAACACTGAACAAGTGGACATGACTTTGACATGTCTGGCAGATACAGGAGAAGCAATGAGTCTTGTTATTTTTCTTTTCATTTTCTTTTTGGACAGGCTGTCCTAGTTTTATGCTGTGTGTTTTTTATGATGAGTCTTTAACCCCATCACAACATGGATAGTTTCATAGTTTCATAGTTAGTAAGGTTGAATAAAGACATCAGCCCATCCAGTTCAACCTGAGTGAGTGTCTACCCCTATCGCTGTACATTGCACACTCACATTGGTCCCTACCCTCAAGGAGCCCACAGTCCAAAGTCCCCATTCATATACTAGGGCCAGTTTTTTGGACAGAAGCCAATTAACCTACCTGCATGTCTTTGGAGTGTGATAGTGTTTTGCCTTTGCTAACTGTAGTTTTATAGAGACGGCTGGTGGCAACATTGCTTTGCAGGTGATCAGGGTGGAATGAGAGCTGTGATAGCTTTTAGTTCCTATTCTCTAAAACAGGTGTCTCCAAACTTTCTAAACACAGGACCAGTATACTGTCCTTCAGACTTTAGGGGGACGTTCTGTGGCCAGTAGGATTAGAGATTGTCCTGGCATCGGCGGGAGTAAACAATGCATCTTTGATATTAGGTGGTAGAATAGTGCTCCATCATTGGTGTCTGAGGAATAGTGCCCCATCGTTTGTGTCAGTGGGAGGAATAGTACCCCATCATCTATATTAGTGGGAGGAATAGTGCCCCATTGTTGCTGTTAGTGGAGGGAATGGCACCCCATCATTTATATAAGTGGGAGGAATAGTGTTCCATCGATGGCGTCAGTGGGTGAACTAGTGCCCCATTGCTGATGACATGAGCAGGAATTATGCCCCATTGTTGGTGTCAATCGGAGGAATATTGCCCTAAATGCCAGATAAAGGCAAGCAAAGACCACAGTTTGGAGACCACTGCTCTAGAACATACATTCTCAATCAGGATTTCATAGAACCCTAGGGTTCCTCCAGAGGTCGTTAAGGGTTCCTTGAGATGTGTTTGACTGACCCTTCCATTTGATGATGCCTGCATATTCTTGGGACCAGCAGCATGACACCAATGCTCTTCTTAGCTTTCTGTAAGGATGGCAATCTGACTACTACTGTATGTGGGGAATTCTGGCTACTAGACAGCAATGTAGGGGGCATTTTTCACACTGACCACCAATGAATTGGTTATATCAAGGGTTCCTCTGGAGCAAAAAGCTTGAGAAAGGTTGCACTAGGACCTGTTCAATGCAAGTTAGTCACAGTATGTGTACAAAGTTTGTCAAAGTGCACACTGGTCTGCAAGTCGACCTGTAGTCCATTTTACACTTTAAAAGCCCTGTCTATGAGCAGAAATCATAAAATACCTGTATTATAGGAAATGCCTCATCTGTGCCCCTCTCTGATTTAGTTTCATTTTACTTCTGAGACCTTACCGTCCCTGATCTCATGGCTAAGCTATAGTATCTTTTACTCTCGTGTCAATGAGAGTGGCCTGGGCAGTGGAATTGCAGCTGGCAGGGCTAAGGTTCAGATTGCCTAAAGAAAAGCACATTTACGCACAATAACCCTCAATCCCACAGACTTCCACCTCCCAAAATCTGCTTCTCCTTGGTGCTCTTTCCGTCGTCACATTCTGATATCACTTTCGATACAGGACTAGCAATGAGTAGGCCCAGAAAAAAAAAGGAAAAATTGGTGGTTTTTATTTTCAAATCGATTTATTTTTTTGTTTGTTTTTTTCGGGGAAAAAAAAATATGACGTGCTATTCAAACTATATAACATGAAGACCTTAATGAAAGATTTGATGTAAAGTCTTAAACTATTGCATGTTCTCTCAAGTTGCATTGAAGGAGGATTCCCACTGAAAGGGGCATTTTAATATGTCCTTGAAGTTCAGCTTTAAGAACGGAGAGCTCACTTGTCTATCCTAGGTTGAATTTGTTTCCCAACCCGAAATTTCGAAGAGGCTGTTTACTCTTAACTGGAGTCTATTATCATACTATTAGTGTACTGCAGCTGCTGGTATTATGAGCTGACTGGTGAGTGCGGGTTGGCCTGGCTGCGGGTGATAGAAGTGAGACCAGCATTAGGTGCCTCGTTTGTAGACTGTGAATCATTCGCATCAAGAAAGGTGAAGCAGATGAATGTACAAAGGTTGCATTGTCAGCCATACCTGTACTGTGTAATTGGATGATCTTATGGAACTTGTAGAGCAAGTGTGCCGGCAGTTGAGCACCCCTATGCACGCAGGCTTTAAGAGGATATTATTACAACTTCACAGAAAGGGAAAAAAAAAAACCTAAAACAAAACATTTGACTGTGCTCTCCCTTGATAACGAAGGAATTTTGTGCTGTTATCGACAGAAAATACTATAGTAGAATGAAAGTGGAACTCTAGCCAAAACTGTTCGCTCAATGCTTATAAAAAAAAAAAAAACGGTGAAACTGGCAGAAGCAGTAAAAATTAAATATGTAAAAAAAAAAGATATATATTATAAAAGAAAAACAAGAGTTTAGTAACCCTACAGTATATGTGTGTGTGTGTATAACTATAATATAGTATGTATGTGGATATGGATATATATATATATATATATATATATATATATATATATATATATATATATATCTATATATATATATATATATATATATATATCATCTATGTGTTGTATTTTTTTTTTTTTTTAGTATCATTCAAGGAGCAACTCCAAGCTTCAGCTAGGGTTCCCAAACCCTCTTCTTTTTTTTTTTTTTTAAATAACACATGTCATACTTACCTCGGTTAGTTTTTCACAGAATGGCTCAGATCCTCCTCTTCTGGGGTCCCTCAGCGGCGCTCATGGCTCCTCCTCTTCTCGAGTGCCCTGTCGGAGAAGAGCTCTCCTTCGGGACACCCGTCTGCATGCTCCAGTGTCCTGCTGCTTCGTCTATTGACACAGCAGGACTCGGCCCTGCCCCCCTGCGTCATTGGAATTGATTGACAGCAGCGGGAGCCAATGTCTGCGCTGCAATTGCTCCAATCAGGACAGGAGACATCGGCTAGAGCTGGTGTGCTCGTCCCCAGGGCGAGAAAAAACGGGTTCAAGTAAATAAAACGGGGGGTCTGATGCATAACAGAAGGTTTTTCACCTTAATGCATAGGATGCATTAGGGGAAAAACACGAGGGTTTACAGCCGCTACTCGTAAGGGGCCAGAGAGTTCACTCACTTTAATCTACATTTTGTATGTCAGCTGTTGCTGCTAGATCCAGCAGGCTTTTCGCAGGGCTTCTGTGAGTAACTGTAACTTCTTGGCAGATGTTTCTGCCCTATGCCATCTCCTTCTCAGAGAGTTATACAGGGTAATGCTTGAAAATAGAGGTCCATGCTGGAATTGCATTCTTTCTGCTCTAAATTTAAATGCCAGATTCAGGATTTGCAAGCCCCCTGCCCCAGTTAGAGCTCCTCTCCCATCTGCCACATATTCCTTTTTTTTTTGCCCATTGCCCTCTGTCATGTGATATGATATATGGGGTCCTCTTCTCCGTGTGATGGTGGTGGCCAGTCCTCTACGCTACAGAGAACATTGCTCATGTAGTGATTTGAGAGCCATTGGTTTTGGCAGGAGGGTACGGCAGGGTTACCCATGAAAGAAATTTTATGTGGCTGATCAGGAAACTGACAAAATTTGCTCTGTGTATGCCCAGCTTTAGAACAAAGTCAGAACTGCTTCCACATGCTGCTTTCTAGTAGCAGTGCAATGCCTCGCCAGTTTGGTCAGCAAGGGGCAATGCTATAGGAGAAAATCATTGTTATCTCTTCCCATAGGCTGCCCGTAGATGAGTCCTTTTTTTATCGTTCAACCAGTGGGTTGAATAAAAAAAGGACTGACTGGATTCCCCCATCCACACATCGAGCTCTGAATTCACTGATCAGCGTTGAAGGCTACAGCCTGCAGTACTGATTGAGCAGCGAAAATCTGACAGGGTGGTTGAACAGTAGTCGATCTGTAGACCGACTTCTGTTCAACCACAGGGACCAAATACATGGATGGAGATGTGACTGGTCCCTACTGAACTGGCCGAATTTCAATCCATGTATGGCCAGCTTTAGTGATCCTGGCTGTGGAGAGTTGTTGCCAGTAACAAAGTCACTTGTGTGATATGGAAGGGCCATAAAACTTGCATTTTCGAAATCAGCCTAAGTATTTCTCCCATCCATGTTCCCTTTAGGCTGGATTCACACTTATGCGCATGACAGGAGTGTGTGACCGGCTCTCAATGGAGCGGGTTCACACACCTTCGGGGCGACTGCGGTCCACATGGGAGAAGGGTGCAGTGCGTCACCCCTGAATCGGTGTACAGAGACGCACTGGACCCCCTGCTGGGAGTTGTGGCTGCAGCAAGTGTGAAACCAGCCTCAAAGAATAACAGTGGGGGGTGGGGCATGAAATTTCCCCACCCACCACATATGGGATTCTGGTAGACAAATAATTTACAGTTTAAACCAGTTTGTTAGTTTATTTACTTATCTATGATTGGCTTATGAAGGTCCGCAACGGTCCTGGCACGAGCAGGGATCTATAAAAAGAAAAAAAAATGCATCATTAGCAGTGCAGTCCATGAGGATTAGAAGAAGGAAGCACATCCCGCGCCCCCCGCCTCCCCTCCCCCCATGTCACCGCTCACATTATGAGGCCTTTGTCCTTTTCTTTGAAAAGGAACTTTAAGTTTATTATTTTATTAACATGAGTTTTAATAGCCAAGCTAAAACGTGTGGTTGCTGTTGCTATATTTAATATCAGTATTTGATCATATGCTGTTAATATTTTTATTATATATACTTATTATAAAAGGCCGCCGCAGGCAAAATGCACATAACTCCAGTGTGGTATCTTATATTTATAAGTTTAGCTTTTATTGAAATGTTCTGCCTGGCATACCATAACTGTCACTTCAGGTATAATCAATGCCTTACAATCGATGTGGCCGTTGCACAGTGCCAATCTGTAACGTGTTGAACATGTTGCTGTAGGGAGTATTTAGTATCCCCTGCAGTATGCAAATGTTGACTTTACTCAAATGCTGGTGATAAGGGAGGCCCCCAGCACTATTCACAACACCCTACTGAGAGGCACCTCCGCTTTGCATTGTGAGACGTACTCAAAGTGTTCCTCCACATCACCAATGCTGGTGGCATGCCTAGAAGTTTTCATGCGGGGTTCCAGGGTGTGCCTTGCAGCAACAAATTAACTAGCAAGAAATACTACTTATGGCTATTATTTGTATCGGTCACACTGGGGGATGACGGCACGCTGAATAATTGGACACTGACTAATCGTGAAACCTATACGGCACATATCAGTACTTTTTTTTTTTCCTTCTATTTTTTTTAGGAAATGTGGTTTCAAAAGTAACGAAGCTAAGGTTTCTTAAAGCTGTGTTAAACCACCATGCTTTTTTTTTTTTTTTTTTTTTTTAAACCTGCAATACTAAAGTTATAATGTGCTTGAATGCATTGCAACCTTAGCAACTGGTTGGGTGCACTTCGATATGCTGACCAAATACATACAGATCCTGGTCTGAAGAAGCAGTTGCCTATCTAGTCAGATGTGATGGGCTGGGTCTGAGGATTTCTGGTAATTTTTCAGACATTGCAGCGTACAGAACAATTGACTGGAAGGAAAAAAAAACATTTTTTTTGTTTGTTTTTTAAGAAACTATTGGAATTGAAAATTGTCAGATTGATGAAAGTGTGTGCCTATGGTCCTTCCTGGGTGAGGACTTTCCCAGACTCAATGGCAGTAGAATGGCTCCAGGTTGTTCTATGTGTTGCCTGAGTTCTGTAATTTTCTGCATCTCTATTTAGTTATTAATGATATCACTTAATTGATAACATTTAAAAAACAATCTGTGTTGACTCAGTACGGGTTTAGATAGGGTTAAATATTCTGGCTCACAATGGTGAGAATAGTATTTTATAGTATTGAGGGTTCCCAGTCAATAATCTCTCCCTTGACATCAGCTTTTACTGACGGAATGAGGCCCGGATACCTTCTCTTAAGAAGCGATTTCTTGGAAAGGAAGGCGGCCCAGACAGGCAGAAGTTCAGGGGAAACTGGCGAGAAGACAGGGATCCCGAATTTCTTACATGGACCTAGATATTCCAAAGAAATGAGTCCAAACATTTGGAAATAAAGTGTCTAGTTTGCTTTTTGATCCTTTAATCCCCTGTAACATAGCCGTATAAGGCAACCGCTCACTTGTGAAGGCTTCAATTATAGCAGTAAATGTAGGCCGGTTCTGGACATAAGGTTTTGGTCTCAAGAAATGGGCAATTTCGAGCTTAACATTCAATCATCCAAGAATGATTGTTTGTATGAAAGATCTTTCCTGCAATGAAGTTCACCAGAAAAATAGATCTGCAGAAGGGGGATTTCATCTTTTTTGTTTTTGTCAGACAAATATTAATTTTGCTTGTTCGTTTTGGTCTTAAAGCAGACCTTGCACCTAAAAACCAAGGTCGTTGTGGTCATCAGAGGAACGGTGAACAGATCCATTGCTGAATCGGAGCAGAACAGAATGGATGTCGCCTTATGTTATATTTTGTTTTTCTCCAGCCTGAACCCAAATTCATGTTCGGTCTATGGGTAGATATATGTACATGGATATGTGTCTGTTTACATCTTTTTACCTCCAATCCATCACATATAGGTCTAAAAACTTAGAAAAGGTACAAGCCTTTTTTTTTTACCTGGATTCCTAGACAGTCTGTTCACATCTGCCTGTCTGAGGCTTAACACTGAACTTCCATTTAGATCTGCATGAAAAACTGACAGATGGGTCTGATCGGACCACCCCTGTGGAAGGACATCTTAGCCCAGGTTCACACTGAGCTGCGGGAATGAAGCCGTGTGAGTTCAGCTGAATTCGCACATTTTCACTCCTGCATGTTAGTCCCGATTTTGGCGGCAATTTCAGCGACATCTGTGCAGATGTCAATGGAAATCGCACCCCGAAATCGCAAAAAGTAGTACAGAAACTACTTTTTAAAAAATTGCTGCAGTGCCACAGATGCCGCGTCGCACCGATTTAGGATGGTACCATTGATGGTAATTGGTGTCGATTTGACATGTCAAATTACATGTCAAAACGCTCCAGTGTGAACCAGGGCTTAAAGTGGTTGTAAACCTCAATTGTGAAATATGAACAAAGCATATCCCCTCTATAGTGTGCACTTGTCTCAATTGAGAGCACTAAGTGTAATTTCTGTCGGCTGCTTCATTCCTCTGCTATGAGCGTGAATCGTTTCTGACAAGTTTTCTTGACACCAAAAGAAAAAAATGACAATATGAGAGCTCTCCTCACTGAGCTCTGCAGAGAGTAATTATAGCTCTGCACCTCCCTTTTTAACTCTCAGACAGGCTTTATAAATGTGGCACTTTGAATGGATCTAGAGAAGAAATGACTGCAGAGGGACAGGTACAACTTAGGATTTGTTTAATCTCTGTATATCACCTGAGGCCAGTCGCTTCACTTAGGGTATGCAAGGGTTTACTACCATTTTAAGTTTAAGAATAAAGAACACAAGTAGGTGGAAAAAAGTTAAATATTATGCTTAGAGTGATGTCATTCTGTATTCAGAGAGTTTCCAGGGAAAGTTTAATAGACCAAATCCTGTGAGAAGATGATCCTTTTTGCTTCTGAAATACTCGGGCATTCTTGGGCGTCTTGACGGAAGGATGTGCTATCACTCCATGAACTCTAAAAACTGGCATGAACCAAGATTGAGTAAAATTGTTGTTTGATATACAAAATTGCTGTCCATTTTTTATTGCTGTCTGTGTACCCATTAGGGAGAATATCTCTTTCACCAGGAATTAAAGTGAGAGTAATTCCAAAATTTGAGTTGCCACCATAACAAGAATAGAAAGGAAATCTTCCAATGGGAACACTTGTTACCTTGACATTGGAGCAAAATTTAACAGAAGTACCATTGCCTTTGGCTACCATTCAGTTTTGGTTTTAGGATGGCAACCAATTTTTTTTTTGCATAAAACGTGTACATATTTTAAAGCTAGTTAATGAAAATGGGAGCTAAAGTGGAACTTTTTGCGCAAAGTAGCCAATAAAGCTTACTCTTATGCCACGTACACATGAGCGGACTTTCTGGCAGAAAAGGTCAGACGGAACGATTCCCTTGGACATTCCGCTCGTGCGTGGGCTTCATCTGACTTATTTTTTCCAAAATTCTGACGGACCTGGAAATAGAACGTTTCAAATCTTTCCGCCGGAACCAGTTCCTATTGAGAAAACCGTTCGTCTGTATGCTACTCCGACGGACCAAAAACGACGCAAGGGCAGATATTGGCTACTGGCTATTGAACTTCCTTTTTCTAGTCCCGTTGTACGTCGTCGTGTTCTAGACGGTCGGACTTTGGTGTGATCGTGTGTCGAAAAAAGTCCTTTGGAGTTCAGTCCGATGAGAAGTCTGCTCATGTGTACGCAGCATAAAAGATCAACTTACCAAAAGTGTGAAGTGCATTGAAGTTAATCTCCAGTAAATTTAAAGAAAATCCTACTTTTTTTTGTGTTAACCTTCTCTTTATGGCCCCTTTCACAGGGGGCAGATTCTCTCCACTGATCCCCGCTGAGCATGCAGATGACAGGTCCGTGACATGGAAACAGACCACTCATCTCTATAGAGAGGTCGGATGGAAACAGACTGCCTGTCCTCTCTGGGAGGGGGGCTCTTGAGGGGACTGAGGGCACTCTGGGTTGGTTGTTCAGGGGCATGGCGAGTCACTATAGAACAGTGATGGCGAACCTTGGCACTCCAGATGCTTTGGAACTACATTTCCCAAGATGCTCATGTACTTTGCAATGTAGTTGAGCATCGTGGGAAAAAATTTAGTTTCAAAGCATATGGGGTGCCAAGGTTTACCATCACTGCTAAAGAGGGTTGGGAGGCACTAAAAGGGCTGGGAGGTGGGGGGGGCTGCAGCCCAGTGCTTGAGAATGACTTTTCTAGAGGGCCCCAGCTTTAGCAGAGTCTCCTTTTCGGGTTAGAATGCCTTGCCTACATTTTTCATAATTCAGCTCTGGTGCTTTTTCTGTAATAATTCCCAGTATGATACAAAGCCATGATGTTTATGACATCCATAAACAGGATAATGCATGCAGTATGCTGAGGATTGCTGCTGGCAACCAGATAATTAGACCGAGTGAAACGATGAGCTGGTATGATCTAAAGGAATATGGATAAAAGTAGGGATGGGGGGATAAAATGGGGCAATGATTAATAAATTCCCTTTAATTATTAGCTCAAATTATTGTGTATACCATAAATGGTATCTTTTTAGATAAAAATTCCAGGACCCGCATTGTATATGCAATTAAAAGTCATTCTGCACTGGGACGTTGGTTCACAGCCTCGGGTTCTTATGTAACTAGTGATTTAGGTCTCTCTGCAAATACAATGCATGCAGCTAGATAATGATATTAATTAATGCCTCCTGGAAACTGAAAAAAAAATTAAAAGAATTGTAATTAAGGTTCTAGATCCCATTACACGCTGAAGAATCGTTCCTATAAAGTAGGTCACCTTAAATCTGCATTGAAAGTCAGATGCTGTGCTGGCTTATGTGGGTAAAAAAAACAAATTTGTGCATATTCCTAGCGGTAGTAAACCCGCATTTTTTTTTTTTTTTTTTTTTTAAAACCTGCAAAGCAAAAGGCATAATGAGCTAGTATGCACCGCATACTAGCTCATTATGAAATACTTACCTTAGAACGAGGCCCCGACATCTCGCCCGATCCACGCCGAGGAAGCCGACATGCTCCCTCGGCGTCTCTTCCGGGTATCGCGGCTCCGGCGCTGTGAGTGGCCGGAGCCGCGATATCGTCACTCCCGCGCATGCGCGCGGGAGATTTAAATCCGGCCGGGCGAGCGCTGCCGGATTTTCACGGAGAGAACCCCCTTGTGCGCATGCGCCGCTGCAGTCAGCGGCGCATACCGAGGGGAATATCTCCTAAACCGTACAGGTTTAGGAGATATTTTTTTTACCTACAGGTAAGCCTTATTATAGGCTTTCCTGTAGGTAAAAGTTAAAAAAGTGGGTTTACTTCCACTTTAACCTACATTAGTCAGCTAGCATATACTGATCTGTTAGAAGCGGAGTTTTGATGTTTTTAGGTATTTTTTATGTGCATGTGGCAGTACTCATCTTGTAGGTACATTCAGGTGGGAAAATAAAATGTAAAACTTTAAATGGGTACAGTGCCAAATCACTCCCTTGACAGTAATCTGGTGATTTGAGAACCTCTGCTTGTGAAGACCTATCCCCAGAAACACCCACTGCAGGGTCCTTCCTGTCTCTCTCTAGTAGTGAAAGTCTGATCCAACAGAATCTTTGTTCTAAGAAGTTTCTGAGCCACCCCTCCAATACTGAAGGTCTCAGGCTGTCATTCACATCAGTCCAAACCCTCAAGGAGCGTAAAATCCAAGGTCCCTATCTCACATTCATGCATACATATATTAGGGCAAATTTAAACAGAAGTCAATTCACCTTCCAGCATGTCTTTGGGGAGTGGGAGGAAACCCACGCAGGCACAAAAATAACTTTCAGGTCTTAGGGGGATCACGCCCAATAAATACTTTATCTACAGGTGATGGTACATTGGTGTGGTGGTTAGTGATAAAAATTGGCCTTACATTGGTGGTTAGTGAGAAGAATGCTCTTTACGTTGGTACTAAGGGGCTGATTTACTAAAGCCATGCGCCATCAGTAGAGGTGAACTGCAAGGCGCAGCGCTCCTTTTCATTGCGCCGGGAACAGAGCATGAATCCCCCACTTACTATAGCGATCTCGGCGTACGAGAGAATGCAATCTGTGTACCACTATGGACATGGCTCACGGTATCTCCAATTCAATATTAACAGAAGATGGAGGTGCCAATATTATGGGGTGATGTGAGGAAGTTTAGTAACAACTGCCCAAGTAACAAATATGCCCAAAATGGAATGAGAAAGTTACTTTTTCAGAGAAAGCCTGCTGTGCCTGCAAGTACATTTAGAACTGTGCGAGATCAATGTAAGCAGTGCACATACGCAAGCGGTTCTTGCGTTCGTTAAAATGCGTTTGTTCACTGCGCGGCCAAAATCTTATTAAATGTTCAGCAACGGGCATGCAATTGCGTGGGTTCAACAGGCGCACCTCTAAAAAAAATTTCTGCTGGTTCAACTTAATGTCTTTTTTTTAAGGAGATTTGCACACAGGTCATGTTAGCAGTTAAGTTGCCAACATGTGACATGCACCTTGTTAAAATTATGTAAAAAGGCTCTCGGTTCCTGCATCTAGATGCACGACCGCTGTGTATGTGAGATGCGCAACTGCTGTGTGCGTGGAGGTATGTACTCGTGGCACATATTTGGTTCCCGGAAGTGGTGGCCAGCACATAGGAATGTCATCACACCCCTCCAGGAAGTTGCTTGTACTGCTGCTAATTTCTTCCCACCACCATACCCCACTTACTGTTCTCTGACGAAAAGATGATCCTTATTAATTAAGATAATTTTTAATTTATTTTTACATGGGGTGGTGTTTGTGTGGGTCATGTGTGTATGTCTAAATGATTTGGCCTTAATACACACACCTACTTCCTGTGTACAGATTCACTTCCGGGCCAGTGTATATTGCTTCCTGCTTCAGTGTGTGTGTGTATATATATATATATATATATATATGTATATGTGTGTAGGTTCTTGTGTCCACCAGCAGAGAGAAGTTAAGTAGATGCCACACTCCCAATTCTGGAGGCATAATAATGGTTTAGCACAGGGGTCTTCAAACTACGGCCCTCCAGTTGTTCAGGAACTACAATTCCCATCATGTCTGTGAATGTCAGAGTTTTACATTGCATCATGGGATATGTAGTTCCGCAACAGCTAAAGAGCCGTTGTTTGACGATTCCTGATCACTCTAGCATGTCTTAAAACAAGGTGGTTTCTCATGTGCCTTGTATAATGCCCAAGAAATATCGTTAGGAAAATACAAGTGGGTCATGGCACAGCTACATTCCAAATTTGGCACTCAAGATGGTCATGCACTATGCAATCTGATTGGCCAATCTCTGTACAACTCCATAGTTAGGCAAAATAGGTAATAGGAAGAGGCACTTAAACGATTAAAGCGGGAGTCCGCCGTTTTTTTTTTTTTTTAAAAGCCAGCAGCTACAAATACTGCAGCTGCTGACTTTTAAAATAATGACACTTACCTGCCCAGCGCACCCGCGATGTTGGCACCCGAAGCAGATCTCTCGATCGTCTCTCGGGTGCTGCTGCCGCCATCTTGGGTACGGGAATCAGGAAGTGGAGCCTTGCGGCTTCATTTCCCGGTTCCCTACTGTGCATGCGCGAGTCGCGCTGCGCAATAAGGATGGTCCCCGCTGTCTCTGGGATCCGTGTGTTTCCCAGCAGGCAGCGGGGGACCTTCGGAAAGGGGCGTAGATTCTGCGGAAAGGGGTGTACCTTCTGCAGAATCTACGCCGGAAGTGGGTGCAGATGCCTGTACTGTACAGGTACCTGCACCCCCTTCCCCCCTGAAAGGTGCCAATTGTGGCGCCGGAGGGGGGGTGGGTTCCAATGTGCGGAAGCTCCACTTTAGGGTGGACCTCTGCTTTAATTCAAAATATAGGAAATAAAACAGGCTCTTGCACTAAATCTAGTAGTAAATAGTAGTAATAGTAAAATGATGTAGCTATGCACGTTTCAGAAAAATGACATGCAATTTAGGAAAACTATGGCAACTGCAGAAAGTGCTCCATTGTCAGCCAGTGCTCATTTTTAAATGTCCCCCAAACATTGGACCTGATATGTTAAAGTATGAGAAGGAAAAAGTGTGCTTGTTGCCCATAGCAATCCTTCAGATTGTCACTATAACTCTCCCTAGATTGTCCCTAGAATTCTCCCCTTTCATGTGTGCGCTGCAGACATGAAAGGGGAAATCCAGTTTGTAGCAATGATGAGAATTTTTCTTTTTTCAGAGACGTGTGCCCGATGCACCTATTAAATTGGGAAGCTTCGCTCCAGGAAATGCATGCTTGTGTACAACGAGAGAACGGACACTATTGTGACAGGATTGTTGCTGTCAGCCGGAATGGGAGAGGCAGAAATATACACAGCGGCAAGAATAGCTGCAAGCATTTGTAGAGGAAACAGGAAAGTTACTATCCTTCTGTCAGCAGCTTCGAATGCCTTGGCCCGGTGTCAGGGCATTGTCTGAAATGACTTTATTCCACCAAGAAAGTCGGTGAAATAGCCAGGTTATTCTGTACATCTGTGTTTTCTTTTTTAGATAGTGGTCACTGTTTTTTTTCTAGTACATTTAGAGCCAAAATACACACACACACACACACACACACACACACACATTCTACATTTTTTTTATAATGTGTGTGTATAAAGTCTTCAAAAATGTATCTGCAACTGTTCTGGTACATTTTCACCAAGAAGACCATTTTGGGCACCCCATCGCGACAAACCTATAGGATTTTACATTGAGGCAGAGTGGAACCTGTTAGCGGAGTGCAGCTCACTCCAACTGAAAAAAAAAAAAAAAAAAAAAGAGGTAACGCCTGCTCTATGCAACAAAATTGCAATATCGAACAAATTTCCATTCTCTTCCAGTAGTCCTTGCTGACACAGTAGCCTCCTCGCCTCCCTTGTGTGCCTCCTGTAGAAAGCCAGGCACTAAGGAGGAACCTAATGTGTGCACACTTTTGTTGGGTCCCACCCCAAGCTGTGTGTGTCCATAGAGGCACACAGTGCCGGAAAGGCACTCTCTCGCTCCTTCCTCACAGGAGTTTGACAGCAGCAGGAGCCCATGGCTGCGCTTTCCTCCGTTTCTGTGGATCCAGGAAGTGAGAAGATTAATGTCGGTGCTAGTGGTGTGCCACGCATGCTCAGATCAAATTCCTACACCAAAGCTATTGGCTACTAGCCTGAACGTAGTCCCATCGTAACGAAATAACGTCATCACGTTGGATTTTCCGACAACTTTGTCCGACCGTGTGTATGCAACAGTTTCGGACAAAATCTGACGGATTTGGTTGTCGGAATCTCCGACCGTGTGTACAAGGGCTTAGATGTAGAAGATTTTTGTAAGTTGTAGATTTGGACCTTGAAAGGGAGAGAACGTTGTTTGAGATTTGTGTCAAGAACACTACATTTCTGGCAAGATCAGCAGGACTGTTTCTTTGCTTACTGGTAATGCTTTTAGCCAAAAAAAAAAAAATGAAAAATGAATGCAGCCCCCAATCAAAGGACTGGTAAACTGCAATATATTACATTTTTGGTCTTGAGTTTAGAGATTCTGTAGTGGAATATAATCCCCACCCTCTTTCCTCGCAATGAGATATCCTAGTTCTGAGGTAGTTGTGGGGCCTCCATGGGTAGATGATCCTGAAAGTTATATTAGCAATAGCATAGTAATGTGTAGGGTGACCCAGGGGAAGGTGTTTGGTGAGATAACCTGGCCCAGATATACAGAATGTGCCATACGTATACTCCTGGCTGACTGTTCTAAACGTATCTGATGGTTGCTGTGGGTTACTGTTATCTTTAAAAAGGTGAGCAGAAAATTTGGTCATAAATATGTGAAAAATAAAGTACTGTGCCTGGATGTACCTTTTGAGAAGAAGTTTTGGGCCTGTAGCAAAAAAACGCAGATAGCGCCCTGCCTCTGTGTATTGTTCATTCTGTTTTGCGTCCTCCCTTATCAGTTCTTATCCTTATACATTATGTGTGCATACCTGTTAGATGACAGTGGCCTCAGTCTCAGAAGTGTTAAAGTGTAATATAGCCAGGCAACTAGTATTTTTAGCAATGGCATCCCACCCTTTATCATATGACATGTTATGGTAAGCCTTACCCTCAACTGCATGGCAGCTTATTTGCATCATACAGGGCCCACTCACACTTATGCTTTGTGGCAGCGCACCTACTCTGTGTGCGGCGTGTTGCGGTGCCATTCATTGTTAATGGTCCCCTAATGCATTAGAGCTCAACAAATTGTACATTTTCTCATCTATTGTGCTTTGGCAGCCCGTTCATAATGAATGAGCTGCCTAAATGCAAAACAAATAAATGCGTGCCATACACGTGTGCATTAATGCACTGCAGCGGGAAGGCACTACTGCAGCCCACAGTGTAAAATATTGGATTGGCACCTAACCTACCATTATGAATTTTTTCCTGACTAAGGAAACGACGCACAGTCCTGAAAACTCAGAAATAGCTGGCATCTGCAAATGGAATGTCATTTATTTGGGCCAATTCGCTTTCCTGATTAATGCTCCTAATGATAGGCCATCTCCAACAGAGACGCATGCTCTCACTATTCTCCTGTATTGAGTTCTTTCTCGTTTCAAAGTGTGTCTTTGTTGTCATTACAAAGCCAGGGGAGTCGGTCCTTTGTCTGAGTCAGCAGGATGGGAATCAAACGTTTGGCGTGATCGAGCTTTTGGACTGCTGAGCAGGCGAGTCTTTCTAGAACCAGCAACCAAATGAGTCTGTCTCTTGTCTCTTTGTCCCTCGGTGGGGGAGATTTACTGTGAGGAGCCATCCTGAGGGTAGAGAGTTTATTGATGGTGAATTAAACATGTAAAGCGGGTACGGTTAGGGATGAAGTGTGTTGAAATGTCTGTTGCTACACTTCTGGCACGTGCATTTTATGTAAGTGGACATATGTCTTTTAGGCAAAGTGACTAAAGAAAGCTTTTGCTCAGAGAAAAAATGGAGGCTACCATTGCTGACCGCCATCAGAAAAAGCTTTTTGCCTGGCTGTCATGCTGACCCTCTTTCCAGGGTTGCCAACTGTCAGAAATTTCACAGTTTTGTGAAATCAGTGATTTTTACATCTGCCATTGAATGTCCATTATTAAGATACAGACTGTATGTCCATAATGGACATTCGTAGACAGATGTAAAAATCATGGTTTTTATAAACTGTAGTTGAATTTACTGACCGTTGGCAGCCCTTCCTCCTGATCTTACTATATGTCACAATGGCTGCCCCCATGTTTAGGAAAGGTTTACTTCAAATTTAAATTTGAATTAAAACTTGATAGAACACCCACAGGCTGGAGATTCTGAAACCAACAGAGGAGGCCACCAGTGGCCAGAAGTGGTAAATACGGGCATTTCAAGGTTAGAATATTTAATGGAGGTCTAGTAAGCCTTTAACTAATAATGAAGTCCTCCCTAAGCATATTGCTTTGGGCCCAAAAGCCAGCAAGGGTCCAGTTTACACGTCATTTATACTTTCTTATTTTATCTTATTTAAGTCTTCGTGGACACTAATATATTTGAAAGACCATAATGTACAGGCAAATGTGAATAGTGGCTTTTGGTGGTCCTACAGACTTGTCTCTTGATGCCCAACGTGTGGCCCTTTGGCACTTATTTTGCAGCCCTTGGAACCCCTGTAGTCTGTGTTTTCTTTGAGTACTTACTCGGGCCGGTGAAGGAAACTATTCTTCAAACTGGTTTCTAGTAGGTGAATGGTTTGGTTTATTTCACGTTATCTCAATTTATGCTGTTTTGTCCACCCCTTTTCTTTTATTATGCTGTTTTTAAGTTAAAGGGCTATAGCAAGTACAAATTGTGACTTACTGATATGTAAAGGGTCTATAATAGCAGTGATCGCTAGCATTCTCACACAATGTGTCCCTAGTCCCCAACAACTCCTACAGGATATCTTCGGTCTCTTACCATCCCATGTAGTATCCTTGTCTCTGGCAATCTCTTATATCATGTTTGCAGTCTTTTACCATCTCATGTAGCATTCCTGTAGTCCCTGACCATCTCTTATATCATGTTTGCAGTTTTTTACCATCTTGTATAGCATCCTTGTAGTCTCTGACCATCTCTTGTAGCAGGCCCATAGTCTGACCATCTCAAGTCCTAACCCTGTAGTTTCTGAGTATCTTATATTGTATGTCCGCAGTTTATGACCAGCTCATATAGCAGTGATGGCACACCTTGGCACCTGCAGTGTAGTTGAGCATCATGGGAAATGTAGTTCCAAAACATCTGGGGTGCCAAGGTTCGCCATCACTGTCATATAGAATGCCCATAGTCTCTGACCATCTTCTATTGCACATCTGCAGTCTCTGACCATACTTTCTCTGACCAGCTGTTGCAGCATTCCTGTACTCTCTGGCATTCCTGTACTGTCTGTTAGGCCTGTACTCTCTGACCATCTCCTATTGCATGTCTGCAGTCTCTGACCATCCCTTGTAGCATGCCCGTAGTCTCTTATCACCTAACACGTATATGTCTCTGACCTTCTTTTGTAGCATACCTGTACTCTCTGAGCATATGTTGCAATTCTGTTTCAGTAATATTACATTCATTCAGTAGTATGTGCAACCCTTTGATGGTTTTAGGTGCCACACTTAAGGTCCCCCTTTTCAAGAAAGCTGACCACCACTAAGGAAGTTCACTTTTTTGGAAGTGAAGGGAAGTGAAGATAGCTCAGTGTCAGCAAACACTCGTTGGGAAGCGCTAGCTGGATTGGACTTTGCTTTTATTTGACTTTGCTGGTAAAGGAGTATAACTATAGGGGGTTTCCTGAAAAACAGGACATTATCTGTCTGTGGCTCAGAGAGTTGTGCTCCTCACACAGCTTCTTCTCCTCATTTGAACTGTGATTTTCATATTTCACTTGTAGCACCGCCTGTTGGTGAAATTGGGTATTGTGCTGCCACTATAAAATATGATTTATGTGGGAACCATTGTGTTTTTAAAGACTGGCTTTTTTCCACCAAGCTGTCCAAACAACATTGGGGTCCTGCTGTTGTTTATCTAGTAACTATGAGAATTCGGGACCCTTCTGTAATTCTACAGAGAGGGCTCTCAGCAAATTACATATTTCTTATACAAACTACCTTTAAGCAGACCTACTTAAAAAATAAAAACAGTTTTATTTTTTATTTTTATTTAACTTGCATCATATAAAGACATATTCGTGAAATAGCTGAAAAACAAACCTAGGCTTCATCAGTTCAAGTGTCTTGGATAAGCTCCAAAATGTTTTCAGCATTACAGAAGAAGTCCAGTTGAATGCGACTACTACTACTACTACTACTAGCGAAATGTTTTCTGCTCCTTTATAGGAATTTTGATATCACAGCCTGAATTTGTGAGCCTTTTCAGCAGAGGTCTTCTTTATGCTGGTTGTGCCCTATGTGGTGATAACTATGTCAGTGATGGAATTGTAAAGAGTCTTCTTTAACCCCCTTATGCTGACCTAACGCAAATATGCGGCTTTACTGAACTGGCCTTTTTTCCCGTGGGGCTGCATATTTGTGTATCTCCCTTTGTGGCTCTCACACAGCACAGAGACTGGGGTCTCATGGAGAGCCTCGGGCCCCATACTAACAATCGGGACACAGAACTACCAATTCAGGGGCACCCAATCCCTGCCATAGCCTCTGATTGGCTACAGTCATCAGTAACTGCGAAGCCCACCCCTGGTTTTTTTTTCTCTGTGAATGTAGGAGAGAGATGCATCATATCTCTGTCTCTCTCTCTCTTTGCAGAGTTTAAAAAAAAAAAAACAAAGTGCATAAAAAATAACAGTAATAAAAAAATTTATTAAAAAAATACCTAGATCAAAGTTTGATCTAGGCCAGTGCCAGGGTTAGTGTTTGGGTCAGGGTCAGCATTTTTTTGGACAGGATTTTTTCTAGCAAAAATCTCAGAAAGAGGCTCGGTCCTTAAAGCGGAGGTTCACACAAAAATTGAACCTCCGCTTTTTGGAACCCTCCTCCCCCTCCGGTGTCACATTTGGCACCTTTCAGGGAGGAGGGGGGTGCAGATACCTTTCTAAGACAGGTATTTGCACCCACTTCTGGGCATAGACTCCCACAGGAGTCTATGCTTCTTCCCATCCTGCCGCACTGTCTGCTGGGACACGCACGGGTCCCAGGAGATAGCAGGACCAGTAAGGACGCGCAGCGCGACTCTCGCATGCACAGCAGGGAACTGGGAAGTGAAGCCGCAGCGGCAGAATCCGAGAACTGAGTGCCGATGTCGCTGGACCCTGGGACAGGTGAGCGTCCTTATTTTAAAAGTTAGCAGCTGTAGCAATTGTAGCTGCTGACTTTAAAAAAAAAATTTTTTGCGGGACTGCCACTTTAAGTGGTTAAATTAGTATCAGTGTCAGCGTGTTTTAGGTAGGATAAAAAAATAAATGCACACTATTGTTTCTGGGCTGCACTACAGGTACAAACAACAACTAACCTACACATATGTGGTCTCACTGCGATTTTCCGGAGCAGGAGAATTAAATTGAGGATGTTGGTGGAAGGTAATAGTAGTAGCACGAAATATACAGCTAAATTTAAAAAAATTTACTTTTTTTACTATTTTGGTCCAGTTTTTCTTTGATTAAAAATAAATAAATCAGGAGATATCCTTTACCAATTACCACCAAATGAAAGCCCAATTTGTCCTGAAAAAAACTGGTGTAATCCATCTGGATTTGTAGTTGTGGCGATAAGTACGGTTTTTCTAACCTATGTCAAAGTTGCAAAATTAATTGTACTTGGGCATTTAGATTTGTTTTACCATTATGTGCAAAGGGGTTAAATAATTGTGTTTAGAAGTTGACCAAATGTATTAACTGTTCTTTTTTTTTTTTTTTTTTTTTTTTGCTACAGGGCAGCGATAGATGAGGTGGAAACAGATGTGGTGGAAATTGAAGCCAAACTTGACAAGGTGAGGAATACATTGTGTGTGCTGAGCACTTCAAGGTCACTATTGTCACACGCAGCCTGACTGCCCTTATAGCCTCCATCTCCCAGCATTGGAGTAGGTGACCTCATCACTGTGCTCTTCATCCTTAATGCAAGCACACTTTTACCACTGACAGACAGCCGGGACACAACATCTGCAGCCATTGAGCTGGAAACATTCCTGAAAGTGTTTTCCACAGCGCTGTAGAGCATGTCAGACATTTGTGCTGAGGGAGCATTCTTGGGTTGTATGTATCCCCACACTGCCATATCTCCACGTATTACAGATCTGGAGCGACCTGCTACCCGTCTGGACACCAGATGAGAAGGAAACCGTTCCCATGTCTGCACACGAGACACCCACATTTACTGGATCTGACAGACAGACAGACATTTAAATAAAAGCCATGAGGCTGTTAGAGCTCATACAGAAAACAAAATTCCTGCACGGGAGAAATATTAAAGAAAATTCTGCTCTAAATATAAAGCATGGCATTGTTTAAAGGCTCCTGGCAAATCAAATAAAAAAAACACTTCTTTTGGAGCTCTTTGTGCATGAAGGCAGCCTTATGTATTAGAATAGAACTTTAATGTATCAGTACTTGGATTTGATTTGGTATCTTGCAGTCCCTGTACAGCAGAGTTCAGACTTAGAGAGGAAGAAGCAGCAGTGCCAGTCAGTTGGGGGCATGCTGATAGGATGCCCCTGTTGAGGATTTTATGACTGCCATTTGCAATTGACAGGAATTGAGGGATAATCTCTCAAGTGGAGGCACAAAGTGCAATAAAAACCCTGACAGACTTCTAACTTTCTCCCTAATTTAACTGTCTGTGCTGCCAGAATAAGCAAAGTTTCACCCTAAAGGTGAAGTTCTACTTTATGTCCCTCCCCTCCCCTATCACAATAGGCACATTACGTTTTTTTTATGGGTAGTGGGTACCTAGTTTTCATACTTCAAGTGGAAGTTCACCCTTCCTCTTTTTGCTCACAGTCTTCTGGGAAATGTCATGGGTCTCAGAAGGCTGCAGGACCATTCACAGATGCAGCGCAGCTCGTGGATGCGCAGTGGGAAGCCGGCTATGAAGCCACAAGGAGTCACAGCCGGCTTCCCACAGTAAACATGCTGGTGCTGTGGACCTAAAGACTGGCGAAAAACCAGCCCAAGTTAGGACGGCGCTGGATCCCTTGATAGGTAAGTGTCCTTTTATTTAAAGTCAGCAGCTACAGTACTTGTAGCTGCTGACTTTACATTTTTTCCTCTAGGGTGAAGATTCTCTTTAAGCTGGCCATACACGAGTAGAATTTCTTTTGATTTTTTGGTTTTACAAAAATGTTCAAGTTCACAAAAACATTCACATGATTATCGGATTGATAATGGGGTCAAATCAACATTCATTTTCAACTGTATTGAGAAACTTTGAAGGGCCATGATGAAAATTCTGTTCTTGAACAAACCAATTACAAATGACATTTGTCAAGTTGACATAAGGAGAGAGTTTAGGACTTTGTGTGAAGCAGGCAGCCGAATTGAACAACAGGAACAAAGAGTGACTGGTGGGTATAAAATGATAAACAACCTAATCGCATAGTGTTATGGCATGTACATAGTAACATAACATGAACCAATTGCATGATTATATGATTTAATTACATATGAATCACATAGTAAGACGATAACATAGTAACATGGTAACATGAAAGTACATGACATTAACAACATGATAAAAAGAAAACCACCAGACTCTAAAATCTATGTACACACAATGTAACAGGTCCATAACAACTTGATATAGGCCAGTAAAACCAACATGAATGTACATATTGTTTGATATCGCTCTTGGATTTAAAATGTAATGAATGCATCTATATAGCTTAATGCGTTTCATGGGTAACCTCCAATCTTCAGGAGCAGATGCAACAATCTATAAACATAATGTAAAATTAATTGATGTGACTGGCCAAATAGGGGGGGGGGGGGGGGCAGTGGTAGAAAAACTGTTATAAATGAGGGTGATGTCCATAGATCACCCATAGGTAACTTACAGATAAACTGTGAGTGTAAGCGAAAGTGCCATGGGCTGAGACCGACAGGGGAAGACATGACGCTGTCGCTTACACTCACAGTTTATTTGTAAGTTACCTATTGGTGATCTATGGATATCACACTCATTATTTATACCAATTTTTCTTCCACTTCCCTTCTCTCTCTCTCTCAACACCCCCCCCCCCCCCCCCCTTATTTGGCCAGTCATATCAATTAATTTTACATTATGTTTATAGATTGTTGCATTGTTCTGCTCTTGAAGATTGGAGGTTACCCATGAAAGGCGTTGAGCTATATAAATGCCTTTGTTACGTTTTTTAATCCAAGAGTGATATCAAACAGTATGTACATTATCATGTTGGTTTTATTGGCCTATACCAAGTTGTTATATAACTGTTACATTGTGCGAGTCTGGCGGTTTCCTTTTTAACATGTTGTTAAGGTCATATACTTTCATGTTACCATGTTACTATGTTATCTTCTTACTATGTGATTCATATGTAATTAAATCATATAATCATGCAATTGGTTCATGTTATGTTACTATGTACATGCCATAACACTAGGCACTTAGGCTATTTATCATTTTATACCCATCCATCACTTTTTGTTCATGTTGTTCAATTCGGCCGCCTGCTTCACACAAAGTCTCAAACTCACTCCTTATATAAATTTAATAGGGATGGAGGCACTTGATGGCTCATGTCTTGGCCTCATATAAAGTCCCAAACCCTCCTTTTTTTCCATAATTGACATTTGTCAAGTAATTGAATGGACAGAGCATTTTCATACGACTGTTTGTTCGAAAATCTACTAGTGTATGGTCAGCTAGATTGGGATTTTCCCTTGCTTCCTGCCTCAGTGACCACTGCAAGGCTGTCCCTGGAAGACCCAACTCTGACCATGATTTAGAAGTGCTTGTCACTTTTTTCTCCTCTTCACCAAAGTAAAGCATATTCACACTTAAAAGAGAAGCATGGAGTACTGCTTTTTTGGAGATTCATACCCACTTAGCTGGATGCAGCATCGGTCTCCTGGCACCTCGAACACTAAGAACCGAGAGATCTAAAACCGCAGATCGCTCAGTTCTCACAGAGCCCCGAGCAGAGAGCTGGTGACTGTCAGTCAACACTCTTTGCTCTGCCCCCTCCTTGCTACTTTGGCTGTACTTCTCATTTTAATAGCTAGATAGCACTGTTTGTTCTCATAATACATGAACCGTTTGTATGTAAGAGATATATTACAAAGGAGATCTGTACGTTTAATTTAAATCAACGGCATGAAGTTATATATATATATATGTGTGCTGAATTGGTGCTAAAAACTGCTTAGCATGGCCAGGCTCATACTGGAACAATGCAGTGATTACATCCTTCAGTGTGCAGTATCTTTTTTCTAGGGGTTGACAATTGCTCAAAAATTTAAACTGGAGGTAGATCCAGCCACAGACCCCACCCACCTTGGAGTGAGCGCAAACATCTGGTCAGAGATTGGAGTGCCAGCGGGTAGCAAATATTGTACCAACCCTATACAGGCTGGTAGACTAATCAGCATTACAAAACAAATAATGGGGACATCTTGCTTTTCTGTCTTCCTCTGGCTGAGGATGATCCTCAATGTAGAAAGTAGCTCTAATATGATTAGATTAGCACCACACACCACACCACACTGAGTGCAGGCGCCCCAGGGGTTAGGGCAGGCCCATGATCCATGCACTCGAGACATGTAGAAGTGTTGGCCCCAAGCGAAAAAGTCACATTTTATCTCTAGTTCAAGAAAGTCAGCTCTTGGTTAATGGGGGTATTCACAAGGTTCCCAAAAAAGTCTGAGCAATGTGTAAAAGTATGAGAATGCCACACATTGGTGCCAGTCCAGTTTTCTTGAGAAAAAAATCAGAAGATAAAGCCAACGCATTTTTGGGGGCTTAGAACTTCCTCTTCATCAGGGCTAATAAAAAACAGATAAAGTATATAACATCACATAAAACAGAAGATGGCATATTATACAATTGCCTATCTAAAGAACTTTATATATCCTAAAAAGTATACAAGAATAAAAAACTATATAATGTTTGTGTGTGTGTACATCAATAAGGAAAACTTTGTGTATATAGTCAAAATGCTACCCCAACTGTCTTTCTATGTAAATCGTGTTTCTTAGCTCTGAATGGGGGGAGTTCTAGAAATGCGTTTTGAATTTATCGTCTGATTTTTTTTTTATCATGGCACTAACTCATGGAGCTCTCATCCTTCTACATTTTGCATTCACAGTCTGTTCTAAAACTTTCACCTATTGTCATTCAACCAAGAAGACATCTTGTGACGTCCTGCTGGTATTGAAAGTAAATACACCCTGAGCTGTTTTTTTTGTTATGTTTTTTATGTTCTGAGAGTGAACATTAAAAAATCCCACTGAATGATGCACACTGACAGTACAATGCAGCAGCACTGCAGGGTAAGCACTCGCTGCATCATGGGATCTGAGCGAGACCTCCAGCAAAGACAGCCTGGGGTGGAGGACTGTCCATGTAGAAGAGAAAAACTTGTAACCTCTGTACTTAGTACCTCTAGTAGTACTAAGTACCACTAGACCACTAGAGGTAACACTGTACCTCTAGTGGTTGTAGTTATACTTTTTGAATATGTGTTTTGTTTTTTTAATAGTGGTATATTATGACTCTGAAATGTATGTTGTTGCTCAGTGTGAACTGTAGGCCATGCTGTGTGATCATGCTAAATTCATTTTAGACAGGAGAAGAGAGATTTTCTGGCTTTAAGCCAACAGTGAACATTATGCATTAGGTCTGGTAGATTATATACATCACATGTCTGTGCAGGAAATAACTGAACAAAACAACTTCGTAATTCAATTTACAACATCAGATTTTACAGAAAGATTGTTATACCTTTAAAAGCAAACCTGTCATGAGAGAAATATGTAGGCGGTAGCTGACCATTCTAGATGCTTTACTGTCACGTTCATGCTTTGGCATCAGTACAGTTTAACGCAGACCTTCACTCTAGAGCAGTGATGGCGAATCTTGGCACCCCAGATGTTTTGAAACTACATTTCCCATGATGCTCAACTACACTACAGAGAACATGAGCATCATGGGAAATGTAGTTCCAAAACATCTGGGGTTCCAAGGTTCACCATCACTGCTCTAGAGAGTCTCAGTGTTCCTCCCTGCATGCCTCCACCCACAACAGTATAAACTTCTAAACTTTTTTTTTTTTACCCCAAGGCCCCACCCCCCTCCCCCCCCCCCCCACCCCCCATGGCCACTACTTTCGCCTAGGCAAGAATGGCATATCTCACTCTCACTGCCTCTTGAGATATCTACGTCACATATCCCAGTAGCTTGCAGGGGTGTGACACAAAGCACTCAGCAGAGCTCACACACATCATGGTAACTTACTAAACCTGGAAGAGGCAGCTGGCTAAGGAGAATCAAGATGGCGGCATAGGACCGGGCTGTCACAATTGAACAGTGAATTGCAGCGTGCCAAAGATGGATTCACTGGGCAGATGAGTATATGAATCAAGAACCATGCTGAATAACAGCACTTGGCTTGCAGCAAGTGCAGAATTGAGACTTCTCACTTTTCATTTGCTGCATGCTTGTTCCAGGTTGGTAATTTCAGAAAAATTTAGGCCAGACACGACCAATCAGTCAACATTTTCAGTAATGTAAAAACCCATTGTTCATTCATGAAAGGTGTACTTTGACTTGGGAAATTATAGTGGCACGTTGATATCAATTTAAAGAGCCTTTCCATCTATAAAACCTACTAAAATTTGCAGTATGTGGCTCTGCGCCATAATTTTTTTCTTTTTAATGGTCGCATTGACAGTTTGTCCAGAATAAACAAATTATTGATTGTGTGGCAGCACACAAATAAACAGGGCTACCATTTAGGGGTTCCCTGATGGGTGATCTGTGGGACCTTATGAAGGTCCAAGGTTACTCAACTCCTGGAGATACCCAACAGGACGCTTGTTCCTCAGGCTCAAAATTTGTATTTATGTGCGATGAGGTGCATCTTGAGTGAAGAGTCATACATTCAAACTCAGACTTTTTTTTTTATAGGAGGTAAAAGGAATACAGCCAATGCACAGCTTTTAGTGATGATATTTGGTGTTGCCACTCTGGCGACCAGTTCAGGATCTGTGGATTGTAACAAAGTGTCTGATTTGCTCCAGTGAGACATTAAAAGAGTAACATAAATTTAAAGAGTTAAGTGGTTTGCAGCCACTCCCAATTGTGGTTCACTAGCAATCAGGCTGAGTCAGTGCATTTTTGTTTCCATCCTCACTCCATTTGTGTTGACATTATCTTGCTGCCATCCCTCAACTACCTTTATTTTCTGAAGGTAATATAGGCGGCAGCCTATCTGGACTTCAGCCATAGCAGTCACGTTGCGTCTACAAGTCTGAGGTAAAGGGTTACAGGGACACACTGATAGCTTTGCTATTTAAGAGCTCAACAGTCTTCTCCCTGTGCCAGGTAATAACTACCTTCTCTGCTATATTTCTTTTTGTTGTCAGTTGGTGAAACTATGCAGTGGAATGTTAGAAGCCGGGAAGACCTACCTTACTACCAACAAGCACTTTGTGAGCGGCATCCGAGATTTGGCCCAACAGTGCAAGAAAGATGAGATGATCTCGGTAAGTTTCAGCAGTGCTGTATTTTTAACACCTAGGAAGAAATCCATTGCATAGCTCGTGTTTTTACTGCCTTTACCCATAACATGAAAGTTTCTTTCTTTCATCAAAGTTTTGTCATAAAACAGATGATTGCAGAAAGGCATTGCATTATTCAGGAAGGACACAGATTCATATAGTCATTGGCAGACCTATCAGGAAGCGCTGATGGTCAGTCACACCTTGGACTCCAGACACAATACATTTGAGACCTGCATAGCTGCTTCCTGATGGATCATTCAGTGTTCCATTAAACTGCCATCTATGGTATATTGGTACTTAACCAATCAGCATTGTACCCTATAAAATGAAAATACTCATTGGCAACTCATCTGTTCCTTATTTCTATTTATTTTCAGGAATGTTTGGACAAATTTGGGGATAGCCTGCAGGAAATGGTTAACTATCACATGGTAAGAACATGCCAATTTAAAAGATAAAAAAGTGCTGTATTCTGCAAATGTCTGCTTGACTATTGTGTAAATGACATTGGCTCTAAGACTGGAAAAATCAACTCTGTTGTTGTTTTAAACACTATAACAGGATTGAGTTCTTCCTTTAATTAAAGGCGATTTCTGGGAATAATTGGGTCTCTTCTATGTAGTAACGTAAGGAAATCCCACCAGCATAAACCTCCTAGTAATCAACATCACAACCTGTGCTCCTTCATTACTCTAAACTAGACTAGGATGTACCTAGGTTAACATGGTTATACTTACACAAAATAATTGGGTCCTGGATCCAAGAGGCTTTGTAGAGCTTGGAATGGCATAAAACATTCATCCCTATGTCCACATCCTACCTGTTCACCACATTGTCTCATTATTTAGTCTTTGCTGACTGATGCTGAAGTTTCATTCTCCCGATTCTCTTACTCCTTTCTGTGACCAAATGACTGTTAATAAAATAATAAAGTATAACTAAAGGCAAAACTTTATAGTTTTGGATAGCGTGGAGATGGATTAGATCACCTGTTAAGTTTTATTGCTGTGTGTGTCCAGGGAGATTCACGCTCTCTCTTTGCCACATTGAAAAAGTGAAAGTAACAGAAAATCCCAAATTTTGGGTCCCCAGAAAAATAACACCCCTTCTCATTTGGGGGGGGGGGTAGCCAGCAGGGGTGCCGGGGATGGCGCTTCGCCTCTGCCGGCACCTCGCTTTTCAAGAGTTTTAGCACCTTTTCCAGCGGTTTAGCATCTGAAAAGTGCCCCTCGAGCCACCCCACTGGGGCAGTGCGCTTGCAGGATGGGAAAAATAGTCCTGCAAGCAGAATTTTTGGGGCTATGCGGGGAGCATTGTATACACCACTCCTAAAAGGCGCTGCCCATTGAAATGAATGGGCAGTGCTGTCGAACCACCTGCAAAGTGCTTTGGCAGCACCGCAACAGGTGTTATTAACCTTTTCTTCGGCTGCTAGCGGGTGTTAAAAGCATCCCGCTAGTGGCCGAAAAGCGCTGCTAAGACGGTGGTAAAGCGCCACTAAAACTAGTGGTGCTTTGCCACTAACGCCTGCACCACCCCAGTGTGAAAGGGGGTCTAAAATAGAAGGGAAATCTTCCAGTAGGTACACTAGTTCTGGTGACCTGGGGGTCCCCAAGAAATCCCCTTAATTAGGAGGGATTCCCTCTCATTTCTTGTATTGGCTATAGGACAGGAAGTGAAGGGAAATGTCTCCAATGGGGCACAGATGGCAAAAAGAAACCTTACAAGGGTTATAATCCTCCCTTACTCTATCCAAAAAAAAATTAAAAGTTTTGCCTATAGTTCTACTTTAAACGGTACATGTTTTGCCTGTTTGTTTTTGGAAATCTATTAGGAGGCACTCTGTTAATCAGGAACTAGAGCTTCGATTACAACTGAGCATTTTGTACCTGGAATCCAATGCTCAACATTAAGCTGTTTTCACATTATTGCGAATTGGAATATGGATTTTTCCACATCCAATTCGCATGTCAGGAGATTGTGACTGGCTCTCAATGGAGTCGATTCACACATCTCCGGGGCGACTGCGGAGTGAATTGCACAGGGGGCCTTGGTCACACCATGTGCAGAGACGTCAGCTTTTCTGCAAGCGTTCTACAAGGGCACAACAAAAAAAACTATTGTTCTCTATGCGCCCTGTTCACACCACAACACTAGTATCAAGTGTGGATTTTTTTCTGCGCAGCAATCTAAAATGTGCATAAAACTCACTGAAACGCACATGAAAATTGATGTAAAGTGGTTTCCATCAGTTCCGCGGTTTCCATCAGTTTTTCTGCATGTATGGTGTGAATAAGGCCTCAAAGTCCCATGGTTTTCTATTGTGCCTTTTCTCTCCAGAGCCTAAAACTCAGAAGAGTACATGGGCTTCTAGTCTCCAGCTTTTCATTGCTTAAAAATAATAATAATTAAAAAAAATGCTCAAAAACGCCTGGATAAATGTTCTGAAAAAAGCCTGTAAAATCAACCAAAGAACCTCAGCTCTGCTCGGATTGGTCCCGGTGGTCGCTGTTTCGTGTAAAGCTTACCGCTGCCCCTGCTAGTTAAGCCAGTCCCCTTTTACAAGTGGTACAATCTTAAGCTGGCCATACATCTGATGAACTGATTGAAATTCAGCCTTGTTGCCACCCTCCTGCCTGACCTTTTTCAATTTAAAAAAATTGAAGGAGCCTGATGGAAAAATTTCTAGTGAAACAGCGGCTGCATTCAGTCAGGTGCAGACACTGTTTGGGTATTCTTTCAGCTGCTACCTCTGGTTGTCAAAACACAATTGGCACAGCAAGAGATTTGTCCATTCGTGCTGCATAGTGTAGACAGAGGAATTGGTTAATTTTTTTTTCATTCAGCTTTTAGGTTGAACAAAACTTTTTAAGAGTTTTTCTTTATTTCTCAGGCTGTTCCTCCCTTTACAGGGCACTGATGTTACATTAGAGATCAGAAAGTTGGAAAGTTGGTAAATTGCACGGAAAGGGGATCGTGGGGAGAACAACTGGGCTCCTTCAGTGTGAAATTTGAGGATGAATTACTCCACGGTGCCGGCATCTACGTGGCTCAATGAGGGCTTGTTTTAAAACCTATGTACTGCTTGTTAAGAATATATAAATACTTGAATGTCCACTAATTGGACAAATATATACTTTAGAGGGGAGTTCCAGGCTTTTTATGTTTATTAAAAGTCAGCAGCTACAAAAAGTGTAGTTGCTGACTTTTGATAAACAGACACTTACCTGTTCCACGGTCCAGCGATGCTGCCGAACGAGGTGTCGCTCCTCTCCCCCTCCTCTCCGCTGGTGCCTCCATTGCCACTCTGGGCACGCGTGAGTCGCACTGCGCTCCCGGAGTTGACAGGCCATCTCCTGGGACCTGTCACGTGTCCCAGGAGATCGCCTAGAGGGAGGGGCCGTCTAAGGCGAAAGGAGGAGTCGCCTAGGCAGTCCCTGGGTAGAAGGAGGAAGTGGGTCAGGAAGTCCCCCTCCTAATAAAGCACCCTACTCCCCCCCTCCCCCCCAAAATAATGACATGCCAAATGTGGCATGTGATGAGGCGAGGAGTGCTTAAAGCGGAAGTTCCATTTTTGGGTGGAACTCCGCTTTAAGCCAGTTCACACAGGGGAAGCACGACTTGCAGCGCGACTCACAAAGGCGACCTGCACACGACTTCAGTGGCGGCTTGCAAAATGACTTCTGTATAGAAGTCAATGCAAGTCACCTGAAGTCGCCCCAAAAGTAGTACAGGAACCTTTTTCAAAAGTCGGAGCAACTTGAGTCGCTCCTATTAGAGCGGTTCCATAGTAAAGAACGGAATGCGACTTGTCAGGCAGCTAAGTCGCCCCTGTGTGAACCGGGTCTTAGGCTTCATGCACACTGGATGACAACTCCACTGTTAAGAGTGTTTTATGTTGCAGAGGAGCGTTTTGCTGCTAAAAAATGCCCATTGCACCTGAATTTGTGTAAACGTGTCTAAACGCACATTATTGCTAGTCAAGTCAAGCACATAAGCATTCATTCATTTTAATGGCCAAAATAATGGCGAACAAGCGGAGCTTCCCATTTTGGGTGGAACTGCTCTTTAAGGCACATTTTTTTAATGCTTTTTTTCCTGCCAGGAGAAAGACTTTTAGAAGAGCTGGGTAAACTCCCAGTGTGCATGGGGTCTTATTCTAATCTTTGGTCCACACCTCTGGTGACATTTACATTTTATATCTAATGATGTGTTAAAGTGATTAATATGGTCATACCAATACTAGTGGCTAAAATTGTATAAAATTGGAAACATTTGACAAATGCCTCTTTCTAGTGCTCTTTGCTACTGGTAACAAAACTTGTGTACCAAAACGAAATAATTCGGCTGGCAGGGCATCTCCACAACCACCATACTACTACTTGTCATATTTATTTGCGGTGCGCCCTGCAGCCCTGAAGTGCGTTGATAGCTGAAAATGACTTTTAACTGGCATTTAAGTTTTCTGAATTTTTTTTTTTCTCAACTGACCGGGGTGAATCGGGCAAGTAGGACTTTTCGCTGTGCTTATTTAAAGCATTCATCTCATTTGCCTGTTGAGACTGGATTATTCCAGAGATTGCTGAGCACATCTGCTCGCCCGGCTGGGTGTTGCATAATCTCTCAGTGATGGGGTGCCAGATGTTGCAGAATTTGCAGCCCAGGAAATGAGAGAGAACCATGTCATCTCTTTCCAGTTTTTCACCCTGAATCAGACAAGTGACAGTTTTAAGGGGGACAGAGAGCTGTGCGCAGATAAGTCTCTTGGCTCGGAGCGGCAAAGGATGATCTTTTAAAATTAAGCTTGCTGTGTGGGTGATTAGCAGAGGGATTCAGGCAGATAGCTATACAAAAGCCTTAGCACCTCTACATACTGGCATTCGAGGGGTCAGGAAAGCTTCATTCATTAATCAATAATATAAATAAATTCTACCATGGCAGCTGGTAAGGGAATGCACATTCAAGTGCAAGGCTACGTTTCCACTAGTGCGACTTGTCATGCGAATTGAGACTGCAAATTCGCATGACAAGTCTTACGACACAATTTCCATTAAGTACCATTCATATCCGTGCGACTTTAAAGTAGTCCCTGCACTATTTTGGTCTGACTTTGATGTGGCTTGAGGTCAACAGATCTCAAGAATACACAGGCATTGCTTCAAGTCTCATCAAAATTGCAGCAAAATCGCGCAACTTTCTGATCGCAATAGTGGAAACCTAGCTTAAGTGGAAGAAAAGCAAAGCCTTTTTAGTTATGGATAGACTGGAGAGAGATTAGAACGCTTGTCAATTTTTTATTGCAGCCTCTGCCCCCATTTGGGAGATGAATTTTCTCTATTTGTCCAGTTTACTGTTTTCCGTGAAAGTAGATCTTAAATTTTGGTTGTCACCAGAACTGGAATAGAGGGGAAATCCGCAAATGTTGGGTAGTTGTTCTGGTGACAATCAGGGATTTAACTTTGCAGGGATTTCCTCTCACTTCCTCTTGTGGCTGCAGGATTTATTTACTAAAGCTGGAGAGTGCAAAGTCTCTCTTCTGCATGGATACCAATCAGCTTTCAGGTTTGATTGCCTAATTGAACAAGCTGAGATTAGAAGCTGATTGGTTTCTCTGCAGAAGTGAGACTGATTTTGCACTCTCCAGTTTTAGACAATAAACCCCTATAGTACAGGAAGTAAAGGGGAATCTCTGCAATGGGACACAAATGGCAAACAAAAATCTCATCTGGGTTACCACTCCAAAGCATCTTGCCCTCATGTTGATGGGGACAAGGGCCTCTTCCAGACAACCCTGGCTGGTGGTATTTAGGGTCTGCGGGCAGGGGGCTTATCAGAATCTGGAAGCCCCCTTTAACAAAGGTACCCCCCAGATCCTGCCCCCCAATGTGAATGGGGCGTGACTATCTGATGTCACCTGGAGAGCCCGTCCCTTAGACGTCACAAGGGGTGGGCTCTCTGGGTGATGTCATTGAATGGCCATTCACATAGGAAGGATGGGATCGGGGGTCCCCTTGTTAAAGGGGGCTTCCAGATTTCGATAAGCCCCCCACCCACAGACCCCCGACAACCACCGGCCAGGGTTGTCGGAAAGAGGCCCTTGTCCCCATCAACATGTTGAGTAGGGGTGCAACTGATCAAAAAACTCACAGATCGCATCGTTCCTTGGATCACAGTCACGGATCGGATCATTTTTCGGATCAGCAAATAATTGAATTTGCAAAAACCTGTGAAAATTCCACCACCATATAGTCCCCACTGTAATGTCATCTCCCCCACTGTAATATTGGCTGAGCATGGCTGGGTACGGCTGAGCATGGTTGGGTACGGCTGAGCATGGTTGGGTACGGCTGAGCATGGCTGGGTACGGCTGAGCATGGCTGGGTATTGCCGAGTATGGCAGGGTATGGCTGGGTATTGGCAGGGTATGGCTGGGTATTGGCAGGGTATGGCTGGGTATAGGCAGGGTATGGCTGGGTATTGGCAGGGTATTGCAGGGTATTGGCAGAGTATGGAGGGATGGCTGAGCATGGATGGATGTGACTGCAATTGTCACAGAGCAGCGCTGTGGGCACTACAGATCCAGCCCACAGCGCTGCTGCCATCCGATCTCTTCCCTCCACTGTACAGATCAGTACACAGAGGGGAGAGAGGAACCGGCGTCATGACGTAACGCCGGTTTGTTTACAAGTGATCTCTCCTTCATTTGACGGAGCGATAACTTGGTAAACGGCCGCCGGGTGTACCAAGATGGACTCCGCTTCCTAAGGCCGAGGCAGCGGAGCGCTCCAGGTTGACCCGTTCGGATCGCGGATCTGTGAGGATCCATTGCACCCCTAATGTTGTGGGCATACGGACTGGTATGGTTCAGGAGGGGGGCGGGGGGATGCTAGCTTGTCCTCTCCAAATCCGGACCTACTGGGCTGTGTGTGTGGGGGGGGGGGTCACCTTCAAGTCCATATTGTCTTTAGGGGGGGGACAAACGCCGTTATTTTCGTGAATTTAAAAAAAAAAAATTAGCAGTCAATTTTTCTTTTTTTTTTACATTCAGCTGTCAGCGGGGGAAGCCCACTGACAGCTGATGACTCTTCAGTTGTTAAGGATGTGGCGGCCGGCTTCCCAGGCCCGCTCCTTAGCAACCAGCTATACAGAGAATGTAAAAAAAAATGGCAAAAAAAGACTGGGTTATAACCCTCCTCATCTCTATCCAAAATAAAAAAGAAGGTTTTGGGCGTAGTTATACTTTAAAGATGTTATTCAAAGTTAACGAAAGATCCACTTGTAAACCCACTTCTTTGAAAAACAAAACAAAAAAACTAACACCTGCAAGACAAAAGCATAATGAGCTAGTATGCATAGCATACTAGCTCATTATGTAATACTCACCTTAGATTGAAGTCCTTGCAGTGCTGCCTGTACACAGCATTGGCCGGCGACATCACTCCCGGGGGTTACTTCTGGGTATTGCTGCTCCGCTGCTGTGATTGGCCAGAGCTGCGATGACGTCACTCCCATCCATTAGCACGGGAGCCACCGGTAATGGCACAATCACTGAGGCAAACGGCAGATACGTGCCATTGGTTCAGTGCGCATGTGCCGATGATGTCGGAAAATACAGGGGATATCGCCTAAACTGTTCAGGTTTAGAAGATATCCTGGGTAGCCACAGATAAGCATAATTATAGTCTTACCTTTAGCAAAAAGTGGTCTGTAAGGGTTTACAACCACTTTAAGACCTCATGCATAGTTGGTGTTTAGCCCTGGTGAATGAGACGAGCTTTCCGGTGCAGATGTAAGGCACAGGTGCACCAACCAGCCTGGTAAACTCTGACAGGCTGACAGCTGGGGTGGGCTGCACAGAGTGGTACTAACATTTAGGGCACACTGTTTGCATTGTGGGCATACATCCCTGGGTGTTTACTGCCATAAACATTAGTGCTGTTTGGTGCACCGTCTAGGCACAGAAGCTGTCAGCCTCTCAGTTTACCAGGCTGCTGAATGGTGCACCTGTGCCTTCCGCCCTCACCTAACATTGAAGTCTCATGCATCCGTATGAAAAACCTGTGCACAAGAGGCCTAAGGCACTGGCGTCACATTAGACCAACAGTCGGTAAGGACCTTCCTTTATGACTGACATGAAAGTTTGACCCCATTTTTCCTTTCACTTGATTTACAGATGACCGTCAGCTTGCATAGCATAGTGTTTGCTCTATAGCCTTGGCTAGGTGACTCCCTCCCCCACTGTCAGCCCTTATGCATTAATCATGCCTGCAGAGACCGGATGAGGGAAGACCCTTTCCCGTAAAAAAAAGCACTGACAGGAGATAAGGAAAAGCTCAATGGATGCGTATTTCATATCCAAATGCTTCCTGTGTGGCAGCCCCCCCTCCAGGCATCTCCCCTTACTCCTCCCTACTGTCTTCAGCTAAACCCTTTACATGAAGTCATCAGGAAATGAGAGGGGATTTGCGGGGTGACCTTCCGCTGCCTCCCACCTCTACAGCCTGGTATCAGTCCTGCTCTTGACGCACATGCAGGAGGCTCGCAGCTCTTGGCAATGTAGCTTCTGCTATTCTGAGGATGGAAGAGAGATTATAATGAGCAAACTGCTAAATCCGTTTATTTCGCTTTTCCGTCCAAACCAGAGGGATACCAGCTCAGTCTCTTGAATGAGATGGATTTCTGAAGATAGTAATAATGACGCATACACGCTACAGATTAAACACTAAGCACATATGAAAAAAAAAACACACCAATTAACTATTCATTAAGTAAAAAACAGTTATGACCGTTATTGCAAACTTACCTGGGTCTAGCTTGGTACAATGCATAGTATGTCTATCTCCATAGGTTTATGCACAGTCTATTGCATTAGGGTGTGCACCCCAAAGCATGGGTGTGTCTACATATATATGGCCCTGAAACATTGATCTCCCTGCTGGCACAGTGAAAAAAGTGCGTAAGCACTTCTCTTATGGAAGAGCCGGTAATGCGCACAATGTGATTAAGATGTGCCCAGGCACACCCTGCACACCCCTATGTGTATCTCATAGCTGATGGGCCACCGGGAAAGCTGACAATCAGTATAGGAGTCAATGTTGGTTCAGTCATGTTGTAATCTTATGGGTCCTGTGCTCAACGGATTCCCCTTTACACACTGACCACATGGGGTCACTTGTTTGGCACTGTCACCCTTCAAGGAACGCCTTGTAATATTTTAAAGCTGTAGTAAACACCACTTGGACCTACAGGTAAGTTTATAATAAAGCTTACCTGTAGGTACAAGAAATATCTTCTAAACGTGCAAAGTTTAGGGGGTATTTACTGTTTCTGCAGACAGTAACGTCATTGGCGCATGTGCTCTGAAGGGACGGCATACTCATGACCTAATGGCGGCAGATCAGTGGATTCTTACTAGCGGTTGTAAACGCTGCCTGGCTAGCATCACTACTGTTTAAATTTAGTAGCCCCTTCAAGCAGTTACCAAGCCTGGACACAAACCGTGTGCATTCATGGCTGGTGATACAAGAAGTTGTGGCTAGTGGCTGCCTGTCCATAAGGACGGGCCGCCAGCCCCTAATCTGCATGCGCCAGGCCCTAATCTGCATGCGCCAGGCCCTAATCTGCATGCGCCAGGCCCTAATCTGCATGCGCCAGGCCCTAATCTCCATGCAGGGCGCTGGACGTATAGAGTTATTTGACAGTCTTTTTTTTTTTTTTTTTCATGAAGCACATGATTACAGACAAAGGCTCTAATTGGCTTTAAAATGGTTGGGCTCAGGGCACAGAGCACTGCACCCTGAGCCCACCCACTTGTGACAATAATGAATCAACATTCGCTATGGTCTTTCTACTGCTCCTCCTGGCCAATCAGGACATGAAGCGTATAACAGTGTATTTCTGCCTGTAAACACAGCAAACTAAGCGCACATGTGTCTGTGTGAATGTAGCCTTAGGCCGAAGAACATAAATGTTGTTTTTGTTTGAGTGGTAATAAGGTGGCCAACGCACTACTTGAATTTTGCCTGATTCCTGCTGGCTCAGTTTAAATTAGAACAGTGTATGGCCTTACTGCCACTTCACCAAATGTTGTTTGTGGAATTGAATTTTGTAGAAGGAATCGTCTGGAAATTTGTCAGAACGAGCACCGCCTGCATCCAATCAGGTGCAGGCACTGTTGGGGTATTCTGACCGCTGATAGCTCTGGCTGTCAGAATACACTAGGCCGGCACGGAAGGATTCATCTATCAGTGCTGTTTAGTGTAAATTAAGGAATTCGCTTTCTTGTACAGCTTGCTGAAAAATCTACACATGCATGTCCAGTTTTAGACAGGAAACCAGAAATGTTGGGCACACGTTTGACTGCACAAGTAACCTAGAATGTGGCACTCGGCAACATCACCGAGTTCTCACACACAAAGTCCTCCATCTTGTATCACCCTCCGTGCTTTGGAGGTTCTCAAACAGCCTGAATACGCAGCTATATGGCAGCCCATTGCTGTATGTGGGTTAAGTAACTCCTCCTTGACAAGCCGTCATTGCCTCATGACACAATGTATACATTCCTCCATATAAGCTGACTAAGATGGTGAAACTTATTAAGCCTGTATGAGCCTGTCAGTATGGAGTGCTGCGTTCCGCTGTGGTGACTAGAATCACAATTGCTTTGTGTAGTGATGTTTACTGTTTGGGGCGTGCAGACAATGTGATTGTATAATTGTGTTCCTTCCGGCTGCCTGCAGTAAAATGAATCTTCTACATGCAGCATTCCCCTGTCATGACTCCTAACGGCACATTTCTTCATCGCTGACCTCTTCATCTGCTGCTCACTGAAAATTGGGCTTGTGTCAGTACAAACAAGCACAGGCCTCACCCCCACATAATCGATTTAACCCTTCTGTATGCTGCTGACATGTCACGAGAGAAACATGGAGGCTGACATTGCAGAACTCTCTCTCTCTCTGGACTGTCTTGGTGACTAGGGTTGCCACCTTTTCTTCAAGTCAAACCCAAACTCTTTAGTGGTGCGCAGCCATTTTTTTTTTTTTTTATAATATAAACTATACATATATTTTGCTATTTAAATAACATTTCTAATCATATGAAGTTAATAACAAGAGCCCCCCTTTACATCAGTGTCCGCAGAGTTCCCCTTTACCATCAGTGTCCGCAGAGTTCCCCTTTACCATCAGTGTCCGCAGAGTTCCCCTTTACCATCAGTGTCCGCAGAGTTCCCCTTTACCATCAGTGTCCGCAGAGTTCCCCTTTACCATCAGTGTCCGCAGCGTTCCCCTTTACCATCAGTGTCCGCAGCGTTCCCCTTTACCATCAGTGTCCGCAGCGTTCCCCTTTACCATCAGTGTCCGCAGCGTTCCCCTTTACCATCAGTGTCCGCAGCGTTCCCCTTTACCATCAGTGTCCGCAGCGTTCCCCTTTACCATCAGTGTCCGCAGCGTTCCCCTTTACCATCAGTGTCCGCAGCGTTCCCCTTTTACCATCAGTGTCCGCAGCGTTCCCCTTTTACCATCAGTGTCCGCAGCGTTCCCCTTTTACCATCAGTGTCCGCAGCGTTCCCCTTTTACCATCAGTGTCCGCAGCGTTCCCCTTTGACCATCAGTGTCCGCAGCGTTCCCCTTTGACCATCAGTGTCCGCAGCGTTCCCCTTTGACCATCAGTGTCCGCAGCGTTCCCCTTTGACCATCAGTGTCCGCAGCGTTCCCCTTTGACCATCAGTGTCCGCAGCGTTCCCCTTTGACCATCAGTGTCCGCAGCGTTCCCCTTTGACCATCAGTGTCCGCAGCGTTCCCCTTTGACCATCAGTGTCCGCAGCGTTCCCCTTTGACCATCAGTGTCCGCAGCGTTCCCCTTTGACCATCAGTGTCCGCAGCGTTCCCCTTTGACCATCAGTGTCCGCAGCGTTCCCCTTTGACCATCAGTGTCCGCAGCGTTCCCCTTTGACCATCAGTGTCCGCAGCGTTCCCCTTTGACCATCAGTGTCCGCAGCGTTCCCCTTTGACCATCAGTGTCCGCAGCGTTCCCCTTTGACCATCAGTGTCCGCAGCGTTCCCCTTTGACCATCAGTGTCCGCAGCGTTCCCCTTTGACCATCAGTGTCCGCAGCGTTCCCCTTTGACCATCAGTGTCCGCAGCGTTCCCCTTTGACCATCAGTGTCCGCAGCGTTCCCCTTTGACCATCAGTGTCCGCAGCGTTCCCCTTTGACCATCAGTGTCCGCAGCGTTCCCCTTTGACCATCAGTGTCCGCAGCGTTCCCCTTTGACCATCAGTGTCCGCAGCGTTCCCCTTTGACCATCAGTGTCCGCAGCGTTCCCCTTTGACCATCAGTGTCCGCAGCGTTCCCCTTTGACCATCAGTGTCCGCAGCGTTCCCCTTTGACCATCAGTGTCCGCAGCGTTCCCCTTTGACCATCAGTGTCCGCAGCGTTCCCCTTTGACCATCAGTGTCCGCAGCGTTCCCCTTTGACCATCAGTGTCCGCAGCGTTCCCCTTTGACCATCAGTGTCCGCAGCGTTCCCCTTTGACCATCAGTGTCCGCAGCGTTCCCCTTTGACCATCAGTGTCCGCAGCGTTCCCCTTTGACCATCAGTGTCCGCAGCGTTCCCCTTTGACCATCAGTGTCCGCAGCGTTCCCCTTTGACCATCAGTGTCCGCAGCGTTCCCCTTTGACCATCAGTGTCCGCAGCGTTCCCCTTTGACCATCAGTGTCCGCAGCGTTCCCCTTTGACCATCAGTGTCCGCAGCGTTCCCCTTTGACCATCAGTGTCCGCAGCGTTCCCCTTTGACCATCAGTGTCCGCAGCGTTCCCCTTTGACCATCAGTGTCCGCAGCGTTCCCCTTTGACCATCAGTGTCCGCAGCGTTCCCCTTTGACCATCAGTGTCCGCAGCGTTCCCCTTTGACCATCAGTGTCCGCAGCGTTCCCCTTTGACCATCAGTGTCCGCAGCGTTCCCCTTTGACCATCAGTGTCCGCAGCGTTCCCCTTTGACCATCAGTGTCCGCAGCGTTCCCCTTTGACCATCAGTGTCCGCAGCGTTCCCCTTTGACCATCAGTGTCCGCAGCGTTCCCCTTCACTGTAAGGGGGGACTCTGCAGACTCTTATGTAAGGGATGCTCTGGGAACCCTGATTTAAGGGAGAAGACTCTGGGAACCCTGATTTAAGGGAGAAGACTCTGGGAACCCTGATTTAAGGGAGAAGACTCTGGGAACCCTGATTTAAGGGAGAAGACTCTGGGAACCCTGATTTAAGGGAGAAGACTCTGGGAACCCTGATTTAAGGGAGAAGACTCTGATGTAAGGGTTTCTCGGAGAATGCTGATTTTCCCTAGTGTACTTACTTAGCTGAAAGAGAGAGAAGAGGGAGACTTCAGTCACAGGCAGGGATGGATGGTGAGCTCACTCACCACTTAGCAGTTGGCACCTCTCATCCAGATCCAGAGGCTGCTGGACTTCAAATTTCAGGCCCCAACTTTTCTTTTCTGAGACTCAGCACTGGGGATGGGAGTGTGGGCAGACACAGAGGGGTAGGGGTGGGGGAAAGAGGTGCAGATGGAGCCTGTGTGTGTGTTTGGGGGGGCGGGGGGGGGATTGGTAGTGTCGGCTTTGGGCAGTGTGAAAGAATGTAACAGACACTCTCAGCTTAGACAAATGCAGCCAGCAACCCTGCTGGGAAGCCATAGTCCAGTCTGAATAATGTGTCCAGTTTTCAAGCAATCTGAAACCCGGACACATGATTCCAAATCCGAACTGTCCAGGTGAATCCTGGACAGGTGGCAACCCTATTGGTGACCCTCTAACTTTCATATTTTGAGTTGCCAACCCAGAACAATTGTTGAGACTTCAGACTTCCTGATCTGCATACGTGGTCCAGGTCCATGTACCGAAAATTGAGGCCAGGAGCTCACTGTGTAACAGCCAGGCAGGTAGCATTTTGAGAAAGAGCTAAGCAATGGCAAGCCTGGGAAAGTTTACTTAAGTTCCGTTCACATTTGTGCGATGTGGGAACCAGCGCGATGCATGTGCGGCTTCCAGCATCCCATCTCACTCGCAGGCAGTTCACACTGCTCTCTGCGAACTGCCTGTGGATATCAATGTAAAGTTAATGACATCCCAAATAGGACAGGAATCGCTTTGCATGGGTGTGAACACCCATGCGATCCGATTCCAGTGCGGACCAAAAAAAGGGTCTTGCACCATTTTGGGCGAATGTGATGCGATCTCAGCTATCTAGCTCGTATGGCTGAATTTGCATCACACATATGATCTGCACAGCAATGCGGTGCAAATCACATGCTATGTCTGGCATCTCACTAGTGTGAACCCAGCCTGAAGGACCACTTCAAAAACAAAGCTTTGGAACAAATTTAGGCTACGTTTAGATGTGCACAGTTGGATCACTTTTCAGAGGCATTTGGCAGGCGGTGAGGAGGCAATATGTCACTGCCTGTTTTTTACCCCATGAATGGTGCGCCACATGTATTGCCTCTGCAGCTTAAAGCAGAACTTCACTCTCTCCATCAACATTGACTATTTTAATCCTCCTGCTGCTACCATTAGTGAATCGATAGGAAAGTATATCATATTTACTAGTTTTAAACTTTTTATTTACATTTTCGTCAGTTACCTCCCTGTTTCCAGGCCTAGGCCAATGATGTCATATATCACAGGAGTATTCAGGAAGGGAGGAGGGGTTTTCGTATCTAAGCACACCCACATGCCTGCATGCTTGAGCTAAAGACAGATGGATTCCGGGAAGTAAATGCTACATGAATCATCTGCCCTTACTTAAGATGGAAATGCTAGGGGGGGGGGGTTTTCAAAGTGATTTTTGAGCAAAATAAAGCATGGAGACATGAATGGATGGGGGAGTTTGCTTTGAATATGAAAAATGTATTAAATAGTGTTTTTGGTTTGTGGTGCTCAGATGTAGTTCTTCTTTAGGGCAAAAGCAATTGGAAGAATGGTAAAGACATGGGGCAACTGCCTGTTTTTACCCCCCCCCCCCAGCCATAAGTTTAAACTTGCTCTAAGTTGTATGCAGGCATTTTTTTTGGGGGGGGGGGGGGGTCGAGTGTAAGGAATGGTAAAGACCTGCCAGATTTTTATCTCTATGTTCCAGTGGGGAGATTCCATTTTATTTCCTGTTCAAAGACACAACAGAAAGTTGGGGGGGGGGGGGGGAGCTCTCCAAAGTCTCTTAGACAGTTGTCACCTGAACTTTTGAAAGATTTCCACCTATACTTCCTGTGACAACTCAAAAATATAGATTTTTCTGTACTGTAGACATCGGTCACCTGAACCAGTAAGAGTAAATCTTTGTAGCGGGGACACAAACAGCATTAAAAAACAAAACAAAAAAACAGAGCGCTGGGTTCTGATTTTCTAAGACTCCATGCACATTGGAGCTCAAAAAAGCTTTTTCTGGATGAAAGCACTGGTTGAAAAACATTGAAAAGCGTTTTGTACTAGCGTTTATGCACGTTTATGAGTATTAGCGTTTATGGGTGTTTTTAATGAAAATACACAAAGGACACGCCAAAAATCCCACAATGCATTCCCAAACTCCCACAATGCATTGAAAAAATAGAACGCCGAATGCTAATTAAAGTGCGTTTATGAACGTTTACCGGCTTTTGCCGTTTTATATGTTTTTTTGTGGTCAGAAAACCGGCACTTTGAACGAGCTGATAAAAGCTAAAAAACGTCCATGTGTGCATGGACACATTGGATAACATAGAGTGGAGTTTATGGGCTCCAAAAAATGGCCATTTATGAGCTCCAGTGTGCATGGAGCCTAAGGGTCACTGAAGCTGTCACTGGGCGCGCTGGCTACGGTTCAGCAGCACTTCCCAAGACAAGGACACCCCTCAGAAACAAAGGACCCCGAGCTAATACATTCATACTGTCTGATGAGAGCACCAAACAAATGTCCTAGAATCCAAAGATTTTAATGATAAAAATAATAAAATAAAAATGATTCATAGCACAAGAAATCCAATATTTTTCGGGTGCCAAATGCACTCCCCGTTAATTATAGCTTAGGAATTGTGACTGTGCTTAAATCAGAGGTGCCCAACCAGTGGCCCAGGGGCCACATGTGGCCTGGGGAGCCCTCTGATGTGGCCCACGGCCTCCTGCTCTGGGATGGAGGGTTGGCAGGCCCAGATCGTGGTTTGCAGAACCACCATCCCAGAGCATCAATGTTATGAATAAAGCTAACGGTAGAGGAAGCAAGCAGCTGTGGAGCAGAGTCACATAAGATGATGCTTCCTGTATAGCGCCAACACCTGTCACAGGCAGAGAGATACCAAATGCACTCTGCCTGGGACAGCAACAGCAGGCGATACCTGAATAGAATACTCTTAAAATCCCTTTCACACTCACAGCCCTGCCGCATTTGCGGTAAATCCCTGTTTTTCGGCCACTAGCCGGGTGCTTTTAACCCCTGCTAGCGGCCAAAGAAAGGGATAAATGTGCCCAAATAGTGCCGCATTCATTTCAAATGGCAGTGGCGGTGGAGGAGCAGTGTATACAGTGCTCCTAAACCGCTACAAAGATGCTGCTTGCTTACTTTTTCTAGTGTCCTGCAAGCGCACCGCACCAGTGTGGCTGCAGGGGAGGCATTTTGCAGGTGCTATTTTTTGCCTGAAAAACAGGTCCAGTGTGAAAGGTGTCTAAAGGTAAGTTTATTACTAAAATCAGTGTATATTATTATACAGGATTTATATAGCGCCAACAGCGCTTTACAACTGAGAATATGGGCATATCTGTTCTGCAGTAGTTACTGGGGTGCTTTAAAACTGATCCACAGGTGCAGTGCAATGCAGGTTACCTGCACTGAGCCATAGACTTCTGTTATTACCTGCAGGTTTGGTGCACTTTCAGGAAGGTGCACCACACCTGCAGGATAAAATGGAAGTCTATGGCAAAGTGCAGCTAACCTGCAGGAAAGCCACAGGTGCACTGTGCTGTACCCACGGTGTGGGTAAACTGCAGTGCGTCAGTGTGAAAGCAGCCTTGGGCTCCTTTCACGTGATCCGTCTTTCCCAATTGGACCCCCCATTCACCTCTATGGAGTGGCAGATGTAAACGGATTTGTGTCTGTTTACGCCTGCTTACCTCCATTTCAATCTGTTAAAAAAAACAGAAGGGGATCCGTCCTCTTCCATCTGGGTGGATCTGAGGGCCCAAAGAAGGCCGAGCTGTATTTGTGCATGCTCTGCATGTGCAGAGTGGAGACAGACCTGTCATTCACCTGCTCCACTCATTGTGGCCAAGTCGCTTAAAGCGCTGTGTCTCTAAAAACAAAACAAATGTATCCTGTACCCTTAAAGCATGAATAATAGCACAGTGATTGTGCTGTGTAATTTGGCCATTTCTATCATCTAAAATACCTGGCTGGTGCTGCCCCCCACCCCTGTAAACTGACCACATTTATCATGGCTTCTGAGCCCTGACACTGTGGTCAATTTACCTTCCACCATCATCCTGCTATCTCTTGCTCCCTCTCTCCCCCTCCTCCCTGCCTGTTAGCTAGTGACAGTGCCGATCTGGTCCCCTCCCCTCCCCTCCTGCTGATAGCATAACTTTATTGTCATACAATCTACAATTATGAAAACTATGCCGATTTTGTACCTTATTTCAGAGCTCCTCTTGGTGCTCACGTGACCGCCTGCTGCTCTCCTGCCCTCCTACACGTCTGATTAGCCTCCATCTTCTACAACAATGTAAATCCATTAGGATCAGTGTTGTCATTTACAGAAGATGAGGATGACTTTCTGTGGGCTGTATTTGTCAGTATGCTTCAAAAAGGAATTGACTCTGTCAGTTTTTACCTTCTTCACCCCGAAACCCCCTTCTGATGCCGCTCTACCATCCCTCTAAGCAGCCCTGTAAAACTAGCCTCAAGGTGCGAAGCTCGTTCTGGGTCCCATCAGCTCTTGTGGACCAACCCATTCCAAGCCACACCCCCAGTGCAGAATGCTTCAACAACTTTATTAACAAGAGGTAAACGGAAATATTCCACCAGCTGGAAATGTGTAAAGGGAAAATTTCCTCAGGAGTGTTTCTGTCTACTAGTTTTTAATAAAATTGTTGAAGCAGATTAACAGAATGCAGCTCAGTACTGGTTCTAATTTGGGAACAAAAAGCATCTGGTTGTTATAGGTAATGGAATTACTGAGACAAATCTTCTCTGATAGATGAAGTCCGTGGTTAGAACTTGGAGGTACCTGAGGAAGCCTAAATTCTTAGAACTTTGAGGTATCTGAGGAAGAGCCCTTAAGGCCCATTCATATATTGCACATCAACTAAACAATTGTTCTAATCCTTTAGGTTTTTTTTTTTTTGTTTTTTTGCACCGAAGATGACATTAATCCTGTCCAAATTTGGAATGAACTGTGACAATTTTTGAAATTACCCTTTAGGCTCCATGCACACTGAAGCTCAAAAAAGCTTTTTCTGGACGCCAGATTGCTGGCAGAAAACGCTGGTTGAAAAACTTGCTTTTAACATCGTTTTGTACTAGCGTTTATGAGCGTTTATTAGCGTTAGCGTTTATGGGCGTTTTCAATAAAAATACACAGAGGACACTCCAAAAATCCCACAGTACATTCCAAACTCCCACAATGCATTGAAAAAATAGAATGCCGAACACTAATTAACGCGCGTTTGTGAGCGTTTATAAGCGTTTATCGGTTTTTGGCGAAAAACGGCACTTTGAACGCGCATTTCTGGCGTTCAGAAAAAATCCCATAAACTCCACTGCTCATTAAAGCTGAAAAACGTCCATGTGTGCATGGACACATAGGCTAACATAGAGTGGAGTTTATGGGCTTTTAAAAAAAACGCCCAAATTCCAATAAACTGCAGTTTATGAGCTCCAGTGTGCATGGAGCCTTAAAGTCAAACTCTGGGAAACCTGACTACTCTCCCTTGCAGTGGGGCTGCACCTGCACTGCATGGTTTAACTGCTTGTTTAGTCTAGGCGGCTGTGTAATGCATTTTTAATTACCTGATCCTCTGTTCCTCCAACAGACAGCTCTCCCTCATGTTTTGAAAATGGACTGTTCCTCAGCATGCTCAAGTTCAATGCAAAGCTATGGAAGTTGCATTGGTCTTGATCAGGGGTCTCCAAACTTGCTAAACCAAGGGCCATTTTACTGTCCCTTAGACTTTAGGAGAGTCGGACTGTGGCCAGTGGTAGCAGAAAATATCCCAGCATCAGTTGGAGTAAACCATTCCCCATCTTTGGTGTCAGTGAAAGGAATAGGGCCCCCCTTTTGTTTGTATCATTGGGAGGAATTGTGCCCCATCATTGGTGTCATTGGGAGGAATTTTACCCCATCATTGTTGTCACTGCAAGGAATTGTGCCCCATCATTGTGGTCACTGCAATCTGTGCCCCATCGTTGGTGTCATTGGGAGGAATTGTGCCCCATCGTTGGTGTCATTGGGAGGAATTGTGCCCCATCGTTGGTGTCATTGGGAGGAATTGTGCCCCATCGTTGGTGTCATTGGGAAGAATTGTGCCCCATCGTTGGTGTCATTGGGAAGAATTGTGCCCCATCGTTGGTGTCATTGGGAAGAATTGTGCCCCATCGTTGGTGTCATTGGGAAGAATTGTGCCCCATCGTTGGTGTCATTGGGAAGAATTGTGCCCCATGAATGACATAGTGTCTTAATGGCCAGATAAAAGAAAGCAAAGGGCCACAGTTTGGAGACCACTGGTCTTAATGATGACCTTAGATAGCTGGAGCATAGGGGAGAAGGCACTGTGGGGACCACTTTAGCAGCATAGAGGTGCAGGTAAGTAGGGCTACTTCCCATGCCCCCAAGACCTAAATGAGCAGTTAACCCTCACATTGCGGGCACAGCCCCACTGTAAGTGAGAGAATTTTTCAAGTTTCCTCCTGGAGTTCCACTTTAAAGCAGCCTTTCTCATCCCTTCTCTCCATCTCAAAAAAAAGTTTAGGTGTGATTATACTTGCGGTCTGTTGTTAATGTGATAAGTATGTTGCAAAACAATGTTCATACCAAAAAAAGTATTAAAAAGTATTATAAGTAATTCCAGTATTTGACACCCAGGGCATATCATTTTTCTCTCTACAACCAAATTATCGTCGGCAATAATTTAAAAATAAATAAAAATGATGGTGTTTTCTAATGTTGGTGATCAGTATAGAAGTTCCCCTTTGCATTGGTGGTCAATGAATGTAGGAGGCCAATTGCTCAAAGCTGGAGGAACCCCTGGCAAGGGGGAACACTGTTTGGGACAGGCTCCTTTATAGTATCCAGAATGGAGATTCTTGAGGCTGCTGTTCATGCCTGTCTTTAATGTCTGTCACTGGACTTTCTTATCCAGGATGAATTAGTAATGAGTCAACACAGACTGTTCAAAATGCAAAGCATCTGACGGATCTGGCATCTTGCTTTGTTTGCATATGCATTTCTTTGTAGTTGGGAAAACACGAGCCTATGTGAGTGCAGGCAACGTGTCACACTGACAGCGAGGCAGTGGGAATGATGATGTGACAATGTCGATCCCAGGCACAAGCACTTTCATTTAAATACATTATTCAATAGACACAGAGGATATACAGTAAATCCACATTGTGTGCACCACCAAGTCAGCTTTTACATTGTAAAAGTAGCAGTGACATCATTGTTGTGCTGTACATAGCCTGTGCAGAGAGCAGATTTGTGGGAGGGGCCCAGCAAGCCCACCCTTAACAGGTTGCCTGCGTAAAATTACAGGAGGGGGCGGAGACCAGACCAGTTACCCGGCACAATGAGAGGGATCAGCAGTGACCGGTCCTTATAAGAGGAAGTTAATACATAAAGCACCATTTGGTTTACTCATATATTCATTTTAAAATCAAGAAAGTGTTTTCTGTTGGGCTTTTATTTATGGAAGTCTGCCCTACACCAATCTGCCATAAGATTGTGATCACCCACCGTAACCCATTGAGTCATGGACTCCAATAAACCTCTGAAGGTACACGGTGCAATCTGTAACCCAGCAGTCAGTAGCAGATCTTTTAAGTCCAGTAAGTTATGAGGTGGGGCCTCTATGGGTCGTGATGGTTTTTCCAGAACATCCCACAGGTGATCTGGAGAGTTTGGAGACCAAGATAACACCTCAAACTCGTTGCTATGTTCCTCAAACCACTCCTGAATTTGTCAGACTAAGCCACCTCCATTCATTCCACTGTGGTCCAGTTCTGATGCTCACATGCCCATTGTAGGTGCTTTTGGCTGTAGAGACGGGTCAGCATGGGCACCCTAAACTGCATCAACACAGCCCCATGCACAGAAAACTATGATGCACTGTGTGTTCTGACACCTTTATATCAGAACCAGTATGAATTTTTTTTACCAATTTGAGCTACAGTAGCCCTTTTGTTGGATCAAGCAACCCTGGCCAGCCTTCGCTAAACTCCAGGCAAACTTTAAAAAATTATTAATTTATTTGTAAAAATCCTGAATTTGCTTAGATATCGGCTTCCTGTAATCTTTTATACAATAGCACTCAGACTGGGTGAAGTGGTGGAAATACTTTGGGTCAATTAAGTGTGCTGTATTCATTTGTGTAGAAAAGTAACGTGCTGACAAGAGCAGAGGGATGTCTTTATCAATCTGTTGGTGCTCCTACGCCGTCCAATGACAGGCAGTTGACCGAACTATGATACACAGATACAATAGAGGCAAATCAGCTCAGCGGGTAGGTTTGCTGTTTGGAAGAGCTGTGTAAATCCCAGGATTGGATTGAGAGAAGTACAAATCTTTTGTCAGGTAACACAATTACCATAGTTACTATTAATTGTGTATTTAGGTGTTTGCATGGAGTTCGGGTCCTTTCACACGGGGCGGATCAGTTCTGATCCGCCCCGTGGATATCTGTTTGCTCAGCGGGGATCACTCCGTCGATCCCCGCTGAGCAGGGAGATGACGGGTCCGTCTCTGCACACTGCGCAGGGACAGACCTGTCACAGCGCCGCTCTCCCCTATGGGAGATCGGATGACGACGGACCGCAGTGCCCGTCGTCACCCGATCCGATCCGCAGACGGATGGAAAAATAGCTTTTTCCTCCGTTACACTTTTTCGGATCGGAGCGGGTCGGATGTCAGCGGACATGTCACCGCTGACATCCGACGCTCCATAGAGCTCTATGGAGCACCCGTTCAGGTCCACCTGAAAAACTGACAGGCGGGCCTGAACGGGACGTCAGTGTGAAAGGGGCCTTCAGCTTTAAATGCACAACTTGCCTGCCAATAGAAATGTAGAACATTTGACATATCATTTGATTAAAAAAAACAATATGTCGGCAGTTTGTTTCAATGTACATTATCTCAAAAAAGTGAGTGCCCTTCATATTTTTGTAAATATTTTATTATTTCTTTTCTTGTGACAACACTGAGAAAATTACACTTTGCTACAATGTAAAGTAGTGAGTGTACAGCTTGTATAACAGTATACATTTTCTGTCCCCTCAAAATAACTCAACACACAGCCATTAATGTTGAAACCACTGGCAACAAAAGTAAAAATTTCCAAATTGGGCCCAAAGTGTTAATATTTTGTGTGGCCACAATTATTTTCCAGCACTGCCTTAACCTTCTTGGGCATGGAGTTCACCAGAGCTTCACAGGTTGCAGCTGGAGTCCTCTTCTACTCCTCCATGACGACGGAGTTGGTGGATGTTAGAGACCTTGCGCTCCTCCACCTTACTCACAGATTCTCAATAGGGTTTAGGTCTGGAGACATGCTTGGTCAGTCCATCACCTTTACCTTCAGCTTCTTTAGCAAGGCAGTGGTCGTTTGGAAGGTGTGTTTGGAGTCGTAATCATGTTGGAATACTGCCCAGTGGCCCAGTCTCCAAAGGGAGGGGATCATGCTCTGCTTCAGTATGTCACAGTACATGTTGGCATTCATGGTTCCCTCAATGAACTGTAGCTCCCCAGTGCCGGCAGCACTCATGCAGTCCCAGACCATGACACTCCCACCACCATGCTTGACTGTAGGCAAGACACACTTGTCTTTGTACTGCTCACCTGGTTGCCACCATACACGCTTGACACCAAATAAGTTTATCTTGGTCTCATCAGACCACAGGACATGGTTACGGTAATCAATGTCCGTAGTCTGCTTGTCTTCAGCAAACTGTTTGCAGGCTTTCTTGTGCATCATCTTTAGAAGAGGCTTCCTTCTAGGATGACAGCCATGCAGACCAATTTGATGCAGTGTGCGGAGTATAGTCTGAGCACTAACAGGCTGACCCCCCACCCCTCCAACCTCTGCAGCAATGCTGGCAGCACTCATACGTCTATTTCCCAAAGACAATCTCTGGATATGACACTGAGCATGTGCACTCAACTTCTTTTGGTCAACCATGGTGAGGCCTGTTCTGAGTGGAACCTGTCCTGTTAAACCGCTATATGGTCTTGGCCACCGTGCTGTGGCTCAGTTTCAGGGTCTTGGCAATCTTCTTATAGACTAGACCATCTTTATGTAGAGCAACAATTCTTTTTTTCAGATCCGCACCCGGAGTTCTTTGCCATGAGGTGCAATGTTGAATTTCCAGTGCCCAGTATGATGGAGTGAGAGCGATAACACCAAATTTAACACACCTGCTGTCCATTCACACTTGAAACTGTACATGTCACCAGAGCCAGGCAAGAGCACATTCTATAAACAGTGGCAGGGGAAACCACAACACAGCGGTGGCGATCAATTTCTGTTGAACAGGGACAGCCACACACAGATCAAAATTCTGTCAGCCCCAGCTGAATTGGCCAAATTTGGATTTGTCTATAGCCAGCTTAAAATCGGGGACAGTTAAGGCAAATGGTTAAATCTGGAACTAAAAGACAGGCAGGGGTTATAACTAGAGAAAAGCATAGAGCAGCACAGAAGATGCTCCCAATCAATAACAGGATTAATTTGCTCTGGCAGTGGCTTGGAGCACCAGATTTAAGCTGGCCATAGATGGATCAAATCTCAGCTGGCTCAGCAGGGATTGGCTGAGATTGTATGGGCAGGCTGGTTGTACCCAAGTCGATCCATCCATTGACTTGAGTACAACCAGCCTGTCCTATATATTTTACATGCGGCTGCTGCCAGTGCCTATAGCCACTAGCAGAAATCATTGTGTTCTACTGCCGGGCAGGCTCCCCGCCAGCGGAACACGATAGTGCTGCAGGAGGAATTCCGCCATTAACACTGACTGTATTGCTAGGGGAATTGAGTGCTTTTCTTTCCTTCCAGTTCTGGAAGGAAAAGTCTGACAGATAAAATCGCACTATTTACTGTACAGGGGCAGACACCAGACTCCCAACAGATTGCTGAGATGCTGTTATTGATATTTGGATTCTTCATCTGTAGGTGGGTTGTGTGTTTTCTTGGAGAGGTTTCTGTAAGCTGATATTGCATTTTTGTCACATCAAACAATGGCCACCTGTTCGCTGCCAGACTCAACAAAGCAGGTTGTTTTAAATGGCTTTTTAATGTGCTTGCTTACACTACAGAATTTAATACCTTTCCATAGAGTATTTTGAAGAGGGGTTTTGCACTTATTTGAAACCGCTAAATCCCTCGCCACCTGCAGGTGTGCCCCTCAGCAAGTCACAGGAGAGCCGCTGGGTGAGGGGACCACCTAAGGTTATATCTGGGAGCCAGAGCTATCAGTGGTGGCTGTGAGGTCACCCGAGTGACAGTCTTCTCAGATCTGTTCCTGTGAAAGCTGCTTAGATCGTCAATATGTGCGTTCCAGGGATACATCCTGAAAGGCATATGTTCCTAAATGCCAGCATCACTCGGGTCCAGCTGCAGCCTATTTCAAATTGCCATAGATTATGGTAGACTCATGTGCCCTGGAAAACGCTGTGATTTGAAGCTTATGGACAAAGCACCCAGTTGGCATGTAACCTTATTTATTACAGGTACTTATATAGCCCCGTCAGCCCCGTCAGCACTTTACTAATTTAGTGTACATTCACATCAGTCCCTGCCCTCAAGGAGCTTACACTCCAAGGTCCCTAACTCACATTCATACATATACTAGGGCCAATTTACACAGGAGCCAATTAATCTTCCAGCATGTCTTTGGAGTGTGGCAGGAAACCAGAGTACCCGGAGGAAACCCACACAAGCATAGGGAGAACATGCAAACTCCAAGCAGGTAGTGCCAAGCTTGGGATTCGAACCAATGACTCTAGTGCTGCCAGGTGGAAGTGCTGACCACTTAGTCCACCTCATTCTTTGACAGAAAAGGAAATGCCTTGCTGCAACACAAAGGCTCCATGCACACTGGACATTAAAATAACTTAATAAAGACGACAGTAGTTTCAGTTTGAGACAGGGAGTCTTTCAACATTTTTTTAAGGTTTTTGCAATAGCGCTTATTAGCATTTTTTGTGTTTTTCCACGTTATCGGTTTTGAGCGTTTTTTTTTCTTTCCAATGGATAAAAAAAAAAAAACAGCGCCGGTGAGCCACGTTTTTTTGAGCAGTTATCGATGCTTATCAGCGTTTATGCGCATTTAAAGGTTTTAAGCGTTTTTTGTGGTCCGAATGCGATTTTAAGGTGTTGAGACAACAGCCCATAAACTCCACTGCTGATAAACGTCCAAAACCGTCCCTGCACATAGGATAACATAGAGGGGAGTTTATGGGCTGTTAATAAAAATAAAAAAAACACCCAAACTAACGCTAAAAAATGCTGATAAACGCTATTGCAAAAAACTTAAAAAAAAACATTGAAAGACTCACTGCAAAGCTAGTTGCATTTTTTATAACGTTTTTTTAACCTACAGTGTGTTTGGAGCCTTAAATTTAGGAAACCCTATTTTAATATTTTAACTTTGGATGTAAGAGCTGACCACTTGCTTTCATGAATACTCTCTGAAGTTCCTGGAACTGGATTGACTTGTCCATATGTTTCTAAACTTCTACCCTTCCTTTACCCATCCAGGAGGCCTCTCAACTGCCAATTCAATTAGGGTGACTGCCAATGCCATTAGGAAGATGGACCCACCCCCTATTAGGCCCTTGAATTGCCCTGGTCCATGCACGGACTCTGTATTGCTAGACCACAACTCTGTCATATTTCACCCCTGGGCTAAGGTCATCAAGACGTATTCTAGGCTTTAAACTCTTAATAGCTTTGGGTTTTGTGAAGGCTGACACTTCTCTTTTATTTTATAAATTTTTTGCTATACTTGCATCATCTGTAACATATTTTGATGCTGTTTGAAGTGAAGTACTGACAAGCCACAATAACCAATAAACGTTATTCTTTAAAAAAAACTATTTTAATTTCGGTAAATGGTGAAAGTCGGCAAAATAAACCTCTTGTATCTACTTAAATTCAACATCATCCTGCCATGAAAAAAAATGTGAGTGAGGATCAGGGGGTGTGATTTTTTTTTTTTTTTGGGTGGCTTGGGTGATTTTTCTTTGTAGTGAACATTCACATCTTTGGCATAATGACCCCCTCACTTCAAGATAGATCTTCAGTTTTGACAAGCCACATGTCACAATGATAGACTATGCACGTGTGCCTTTGTGCCATGCTAGTGTTATTCTACTGACCTCTAGTGGCAATATAGCAGAATGCGATACCCATCTGACTTGCTTATCCGACTCTATAAGTGTTTGTTCTTTAGATTATACGAGTTATTTAAACGTTTTTCAATGTATCTTTTCTGTTATTTTCTCATCAAACTGTTCAGTTCACATGCATAAATATTTTGTTATTTAACATTAAATTAACAGTTAAAACCCTTGATTTTTCATATAACATTATTAAAGCATAACTCCACTTTTGTTGAAAAAAAAAAACATTCCCATTCTGGGTGATCTATGTAAATTACAAGCATTATAACAAACTTTGCAGATTCCTACTTTGTTATTCTGACGTAATTCCTGTTTGTTCCTCTGTGCCCCGGTGCTGAGTGAGTCTAATGGGAGTGGTTTCATAATTATCAGTCAGCTGTGAGAGCTGCAGAGCACTAATGAGGAAATCTACTGGCCCTGCATCCTTTAGACGTGTTCTTATTGGGAGTAGCTCACCAAAAATTATGGGTTTTTTTCACGGGATTGCCTGAAATCTGACTTGTATCCTAAAATCGGTGAGCCGATTACACAAGCAGAAAATGATGTTTCTGGGGAGCGGTCAGTAAACATTCTGTGTACAGAACACCTCCAGGTAGCCATATTGCATTGCATTTTCAGAAAATTACAGCAGCTACAGATTAAAAAGAAATGGTTATTTTTTTTTTTCAAATAACGTTTTATTCACCATCAGTGAAAACAGAGGTATATAAACAGTACAGAAGTGCAATAAAAGACAAACGCATATAGGGCTATGCAAAAGTAAATATAGATATGTGACAGGCAGCAACGGAGCACAGGCATGTCCAGTAGTTCGGGCGATGGAGTGTCACGGGGCGGGAGGCACCAAAAGTCAGCCATCCACCCCATAACCCCCACGACCCAGTACGTGCTGCCATGTGGCCCAAACCAGACACAAAATGCATAGCAAATGAGAATCGCTATAAAAACAGGAGAGATGAGAAAGAAAAACAGAGAAAGGGGAAAGAAAAGAAAGAAAAGAAAGAGAAGAAAGTGCCAGAAATCCAGGTCGTCATACCTCAACCATTTCGCCCCTAGTCTTCCCGCAGCCGCCATCTCTCCCATACTCGGTCAAATTCCTCCAGCCTGTCCCTCACTCTGGCCGTCATCTTCTCCATTAATTCCACATCCTTAATCCTGGAGTAGAGGGCCTCCATAGATGGGGCCAGTCGACTCTTCCAGTTAAGGGCTATTAGACAACGGGCTGCAGTAAGGATATGCCGCAGGAGCTGCCGGGACGGCTTAGCCATCCGCGGTTGGGACAGGCCAAAGAGATAAAACTTGGGCGTAAACGGGATAGGCACCTCAAATACCCGGCCAAGGAGCTGTTGGGTTGATGTCCAGAATGGGGCTATCAAAGGGCAAGCCCAATATATATGAAATAGGGTACCCCTGTCCTGTAGACAGCGCCAGCATCGATCAGAGGCGGAGGGATAGATTGAAATGGTTATTTTTAATAACATTCAATTACAGTATCACTTTTGTCGCAATTGTATACACTATATTATTTTTTCTTTATTTGCTATATTTTTTCCCCCGTGAAAGTGGAGTTACCCTTTAAACAGCTCCCACCCGGGCTTATAGCAAAATGACGACCGGGCGGTGGTTCAGTTATCCTGACTGGGCATCATATAACATCTAGCAGGATAACTGCCGGCATGTGCCCTGCGCAGCGCAGCGATTGGTGGTGCAGCGTTTCAGTCTGACACACCACTACACCCATCTCAGTAAAGAGCCTCTGACGGAGGCTCTTTGCCCCGTGATCAGCCGTGTCCAATCGCGGCTGATCACAGTGTAAACAGGAAGAGCCATTTATCGGCTTTTCCTCACTCACGTCTGACAGGCAGGGTCAGGTTATCAGCGCAGCGCCCCCCCCCCCCTCCCATGGATGCCCACACTGGACCACCAGGGCACCCACCACACATTGATGAGCAGGTATGGCCACCAGGGATGCCGCACAGTGCCCTAAAATATGCCAATCAGCCCACAAATGGTGCCAGTCAGTGCCCACTATGAATGCCTGTCAGATGTCTCCTCCTCAGTGATGCCCAGCAGTGCCACACATCAGTGTCAATCAGTGCCCATCCATGCTCATCTGTGCCACCTATCAGTGCCACTCATAAGCCCATCAGTGCAGCCTTTCAGTGCCTATGTTTGGCCATCAGTGCCACCTATCAATGCCCATCAGTGATCCATACCAGTGCCAGCTATCAGGGCCCATCATAGGTGGCACCTAATTTTTAGAAATTTGGGGTCTTTTATTATTTGTTGCGCAAAAAATAAAAACTCCAGCAGTGATCAAATACCACCAAAAGAAAGCTCTATTTGTCCGAACAAAATTATAAAAGTGCGACAGCGCTGAAAGCTAAAAATTGGCTTGGGCAGGAAGGGGTGAAAGTGCCCGGCATTGAAGTGGTTAAACATTCACCTGAAGTGACCCAGTTTTCTGCTTTCTTCAACAGAAAACTCCTAAAATGCCCCAAGCCGAGAGTTGAGAATATTTTGAGGAAAATATAGATAGAACCTGCTTGCAGAAAATTAAACAGACCTATGTGTTAAAACCTCTAGTAAATCAAACATTTCGTTTTTAAATGTTTGAAAAAAATAAATTAAAAAAATCACACACAGTAGTGAAAGTAATACAAGCTGTAGGCTTAAAGTGTATGCCTGGGTAAAATAAAGACATCCTATTTAGTATAAAGTATTTCTGCAGGACACACATTTCCTTTTGTTTTTAGCTCCTCAGAAATGTACAAGTATAGAAAATACTTATTGATTTGCTAGAAATTCAGTAAAAATCGAACGTCCTGTTGTAAGATGACAACATAGTTTTCTGCAGGCAGCCTGTAGTGGGTGGAGCTTGCTTGATCCCTCCCACAGCTCTGATCCCTGCACAGACTATGTACAACACAGTGATAATGTCATTGCTACTTTTACAGTAAGTTACAGTAATTTATATCCTTTGTGGTTATTGAGGAATATCCCGTATTTAAATGAAAGTTTTTTGGTGTGGAGTTTGGCTTTAAAGGGACACTATACAATATCCTTATTCTCCATTACAAATCCATACACGTTCCCTACATAATGGTCCTGGAATCCATTTTTAATTAAATCGTTTCTTACACAGTTTTTCTGCCTCCTTGTAACGTCCTCCGTCAGCAAATTACCACCCGCTCTCCTTACCCTGGATGGTGAGATCAGCAGTCGGATGTGGCCATCTTCCAGGGTGGCGGGCTCGGGAGAAAGCTGCTCCGGTGTCCTCTCCTGGAGCAGCTTCCGTGGTGTCTCCTCTCCTCTCTGCTCCTCCCAGTGCTAGGCGTCCAATAGGATCACCCGACGTTTTGGCCAATCAGGAAACAGGTTTCATACCCACTTCCTGATTGGCCAGGAGAATTTTCATTCACTGCTGCAACACACCTGGGTGGGCTACAGATGCAATTCTCTGCATCCTGAGTCCACCCTATTTTTAAACCTATTAGAGCCTCTGGCTCTAATCAGGTTCTTAAAAAAAAAAAAACCTGGCTGCTGTAATTCATTTGCCTGGTGACCCAAAAGGGGCCGGACACATGAATAGGGGGCAGCCGTGGATAGATTAATGCTATGCATGAATCTATCCACTGCATATAGGGGGTGGCTGGAGAGAGGGGACCGCGCCCAGGCTCTCCTAATGGATGGGCTACCACTGAAGGGGACCATGGAGAATGTACGTAGTCACCCTCTAACAAGAAGTCAGGTCACAGCAGCAAAGACAAAGGAAGTTGCAGGGGATTGAGAGCAAAATAAAGGAATTTGTGCATAAAGAATACATAGTGGAATAGAATGCTTTCTTTGTAAACCAGAGTTTAGTGTCACTATGCTATGGTATTGTCATTTTGTTATGTTACTTATTAACTCGTACAGGATTTATGCATGCTCTGTGTAATGCATCTATTTTCTCTTTTAGATCCTTTTTGATCAGGCTCAGCGGTCGGTGCGACAGCAGCTTCATAGTTTTGTAAAAGAGTGAGTCATTTTTTACTGTATTATCACTGTACTGTAACACTATAATATTATTATTCAGGATTTATATAGTGGCAACAGTTTGCGCAGCGCTTTACAACATGAGAGCAGACCGTACTGTTGCAATACATTACAGAAGGAATCAGAGGGCCCTGCTTGTTAGAGCTTACAATATAGGATCTATATAGCTGTCTTGTATAAGAAGTATTTCTCTGTTTTGTGTTTGTGTACTTTGATGATATTTTACACCAGAAGATGTAAAGTCCAGCGTGGGCCCATGATAAAAAAATATCTGCTACAGAATCGAAGTGGTTGTAAACCTCAAACATGAAATATGAACAAAGCATATGCCTCTATAATATGTAGTTGCCACAATCTGGAGCACTAATGCCCTGTGCACATGGTCGGACTCTCCGACGGAAAATGTGGAATTGGATCGTGTTGTCGGAAAATCCGATCATGTGTGGGCTCCATCAGACTTTTTCCGTCTGAATTTACGACACACAAAGTTTGAGAGCTGGATCTAAAATTTTCCGACAACAAAATAAGATCGTTTAAATTCTGATCGTGTGTAGACAATTCTGACGGACAAAGTGCCACGCATGCTCAGAATAAATTCCGAGATGAAAGCTATTGGCTACTAGCCCAGTTATAGTCCCGTCGTACGTGTTGTACGTCACCGCATTCAGAACGATCAGATTTTCCAACAACTTTGTGCGACCGTGTGTATGCAAGACAAGTTTGGGCCAAAATCCGTCAGAAAAAAATCTGATCCCGATGCAGCAGTTACATTTCTCACGAGCCATTGCCACCTTCTCCCCGATTACTTCTGGGTGCCAGCAAAACTGCTACTCGTGGGGCCCACATACTCTTGTTTGACTGTTCTGGGAATTACATCATCCTACACAGGAGTCCATCAATCTTGTACAGCCAGAGTGTGATGGAAATGCATGCGGAGCTGCTCATGCGCACCTCTGTCTTCATTCAGTAGAAGACTGCGAGCAAGCTGGTAAGTGTTTGTTATAGCATGTCTCTTTTGCAATAAAGAGCGGCAAATTTGTATTAGTTTTGTTTAGTTCCACTTTAAATAATGCCTGGTGCAAAGATGAAAACCTTCAGCAAATCGGAGGATCTTCATACGACTAGTACAGTGATGTTCACCTTCCCCAGTGAGACATGCGTTCACTGATGCCAGCTGGACCAATGTAACAATCCAAATAAAGATGACATCCAGACTTCAGCTTTGAGCATTGGGCCTCAACACGACCACTTCTATCCTCCATCAGAAGCCCATGTGACAGGCTGAGAATGCAGAAGAACAGTTTAGAGACCAGGGCAAAGTGTTGTCGCTCTAAAAAAAGTTAGTGCCTGAACAAGGACCTTCATGTCAGACCATCAGCTATTTTAACTGCTTCAGGACCACCCACCACACTTATACTGCGGCAGGGTAGCCCCACTGCACTGGTTCACGTACATGTATGACATTTCCTATTTCCGGGAAGGGGGTGCCCCGCCCCGGCTGTGATGTCATTCGCTACAGCTGCAAATTTAAAAACATCACTTATTGTAATACGAAGACTTGTCTGTGTTGCTTGTAGCAACCATGTGTGATAAAAATGAAATGTGTCTATGTACGGTGAATGGTGAGAGTGACATACAAATAACAGGTGTATTTGGAGACGATATCCTCCTAGGCAGCGCTGCGTAATCCAGACGTCACTGGAAGTTCTGAGGCTTTATCGAGGAGAGCAGAGGTAGACTCTGCCTGGGTTCAGCAGTGCAATCGATGTATGTAGGCCACAAGTGTAGCAGCTTCGCTGGCAGGCCGAGGGAGACAGTTTCCATAGTAACGGGTAATTAAGTGAGAATCTGTCAGAAGCAGAAGCCCTGTGTGCTTGGGGGAGGGGCACGTAAAGGATCTCGACATCCTCCATATTTACTTTTCCTCCTTCCTGTCCTGAGCTACTCTCAGATCAGACTTCCACGGCTAGATCATAGCCCTGCTCATTCTGCACCATTTCCTTCTGATCATGTTATAAATGGGAAAATCTGACACCGTAATTATAAGTCACAGCATTTCAATACATACCGATATACAGTTTTAAGCATTCACTAACATCTACAGTTTAGACTAGCGGGTCAAGGACACGGAGCTCTCACCAGAGCATCCTCTCACACACGCATTTGGCCACGAACCATAGGTAAAGGGACACTAAGCCTAAAAAGGAAACATATTTGAAGGACTAGCTTTTATAACACTAGAAATATCTAGCCTATATAATAAGGAAATGCATAGTGCAATGGCTGTGTACAAAGAGTGGTACCTGAAATCATCCCTAAAGGAGACCCTTGTAAATCTCCCAAAAAAAAAATCTAATAGCACTCTCCTGCATTAGGCTAGGTTCACACTAGTGTGGGATGCGGAGAGGAGTGTAATCGCATGCCATCTTGCATCTGCAGAAAAAATGCATTGCCGTTTAGAAGATGAGTGGGGCTACTTTTAATTCTAATGACACCCTCACACACTGGGAACCACACTGCATTATGTGGTTTACCTGCAGCCATGTTTTATAAAGAGGTGCAGGGACCTTTTACTTTAGTTTCTGTGCCCAAGGAAAGGCAGCCATGAAGATTCGTAGATCTGAACTAGGACTTCGGCAAGGTATGCTGCTTGCCTCTCTCTCGGGCAGCCTGCGTCTCCCACCTTTGCCCTGTTCCAATGCTGCAGCCTCCATAATATTCTTCAGCATTAAACACTTCTGGAAGGATCAAGTGCCCTTTGTCCCTTGCTACGGAGCGTTTCTGACCACTATGTCACTTCAGGATGCAGCAGTGATGTAGGGGGTCAGAGGCCAGAGCCACAAGTGGGTACACAGGCCCCCAAATTGTTGAATGCTCAGGAGAGAACATAGGAGACACAGGCCACAGGTAGGGGAGTATAGGAGCTCTTCTTTTGTAGGGGAATGCCATTAGGATTTTTTAAAGACTGATAGGGTCTTTTTAAGGTGAACTTGTGAGGATCGCAAGAAGTGAGCCGCCATTGATAACTTTTCTTCAAAGGTGCAGACTCTGGGGCTGCCATCCTGATTTCACTCCCTAGGTGTTTCATTCATTTAGAACAAGCACATAGCCAGTGAAGTTATAGACGACTGACCTGCTGTCCTGTGTTGTTGATCTAGGTAGCTAGGTCAGTGACTTACCAGGTACTGAAGCCAGGTTTAATGCTTATGGCCCTGGAGCCTTTATTTTTAAAAGCTTACATATTTCTCTTCAACTGATCTGACTTGCTGAATTTCTCATTGGTTGCTTTCAGTAACCACGCATTGCACATTGTCATTTAAGGTTGCATTTCTCTATTTATGCAAATCTGTCATGGGAGGAATACTAGGCTTTGGACCGGCCTCTGTCTGAAGATGCTGTTTTTAGTTTCTCAGTGTTCAAATGAGTTACATGTAACAAGTATGCAGCAAGTCAAGTCAGAATTATTTGCTTGCATATTAAGCCTGGGCTTTATGTCAGCCATAACTCAGGTTTGGATTTAACACCCAATACAATACTTGGATGAGGACCAGGGTTTTTTGAGTAACCTAGAGGACAGGAACTTTTGCTTGCAACCATCAGAAGTGCTCATGGCTACCAGAGGTTCCCAACTTGTTGGAAAATCTGTGTGATCTAGCTGAGCATTCCTTCCTACTGAAGCCCATGTGCACTGCTTCAGTCCATTAGGCTAGTCCCATAACAAAAGTCAGTAGGTCCCGGGACTACAGAGGGCAAATGTAAGTCTCCCTGCCTGTCATTCTTTAGAGGACTTCAACCCTTCAATGGCTGGTCCTAAAAGCACTAATGACTTGGGTATCAACATGACCAGCAACTAGTATTTTTTTACTGATGACAACCCAAAAAACCCTGAACCTTGCAAAAAAAAATGACAACACTACTTTTGTCTAGCAAAGGTTGATCTCCTTTTTGGCTGCTGTGATTCCCGGTAATCATTGTTCTTGATATCAGAATGAAGATGGTGAAAGCTGCTGCAGGAACTCCTTTCATTGCCCCATAAACCAGTCAAAAAGTTACCTATTGATCATTTTGTGCCTGTTTGCATTTGCTCATCTGTGCTTTGTGTGTTCATTTCAGAGATGTGAGGAAATTCAAGGAGTCAAAGAAGCAGTTTGACAAAGTCCGGGAAGATCTGGACATTGCACTAGTGAAAAACGCTCAGGCCCCTCGCCATAAACCACATGAAGTGGAAGAAGCTACGGGTACCCTGACAATTACAAGAAAGTGCTTCCGTCACCTCGCCCTAGACTATGTACTACAAGTGAGTGCTGTTCATTTCTGTTAATTAGTTATAAGAACCTTTACAAATGTACCTGCAGTTGAGGACTGGAAGCCTTTGGCCTGGGGGGGGGGCGCAAACACATCCAAGTCCTGTCACAGTGTTTGTTGGGCACATTTGGAAAGGTGCTTTTCCCTAAAGGATATGATCCACATTTTTTACATTTTCAGAATCTATTTTGTTTGCAACTCTTGGTATTTGATCACACAAAATCTCAGAGCTGCAAAGAATTTTAGTCCTGGAAGACTTCCCTATGCCAGAGTAAAATAACAGAAAAATCAAGTATGTTAAATTATAATAGTATTTTTCCTTCCATTCACATTTCTATTCGCTTTTAATGATCCTTTACATTTTGCTAGGGAATTGGACCACTCCAGTAAGTCTGTAGTCCCTATTACAGCCAAAGTTTCTCCTCCCTCCCACCACATCTTAGCCCTCTCCTCTTCTGGTAGTGTCTAATTACTGTCTGTGCTGGCCCAGCTAATCCCCCCCCCCCCCTTACCTCCAAACACCTAAGTGACAAGTTTTGGTTGCTGACATCACATCCAAGATGGCAGTGCCCAGCAGCAGTCTTGGGCCTTTTAGATTTAAAGCGGAGTTCTGTGAAATAATTTTTTTTTTTTAAAAGCCAGTAGCTAAAATATTGCAGCTGCTGACTTTTTAAATATTTATTATTATACAGGGTTTAATTTGGACACTTACCTGTCCAGGGCACCCGCGATGTCCTCACCTGAAGCCCATCTGTCCCTCAGCTCTTGGGTGGAGGCACTGCCATCATCGGTAAGGGAATCAGGAAGTGAAGCCTTGCGACTTCACAGCCTGGTTCCCTACTGCGCATGCGCAAGTCGCACTGCACGTCCTCACTGGTCCCTGCTGTCTGGGACCTGTGTGTCTCCCAGAAGACAGCGCGGGGGGGGGGGGGATGGAGCCAGACATGGCAAAGATCACCACAGAGCCTGCGTGATCTATGCCCGGAGGTGAGAGCAATTACCTGGATTATACAGTTATCTACTTCCCCCAACCTCTGTAAGGTGCCAAATGTGACACCGGAGGGGGGGAGGAATCCGATCAGCAGAAGTTCCATTTTTGGGTGGGACTCGGCTTTAAACACAATGGAGACTTTTACAGGTAAATTTTAAATGGGAAGATTGTTCTTGAAAGGGTCTCCTTAATCAGTTGTTATCAAGCAAGTAGACCTACATCATGTCATCTTTGCCTCTGTTTGATCTGCAGTTGCCAAGGAGACCAGACGTTTGATGGGGGAAACTATTAAACTAATAAATCAGTGTTTTTAGTTCCACTATTATTATTTTGTTTTCAAATAACAGTTTTATTAGTTATCTCAGCAGATAAATGAACATAGACAGAACACAGTAAGTTCCTGGCATTACAAGAGTGGGAATATAACCAGTATAGAGATTGTAGCAGTAATATGCAGGATCTTTGCTAAATCATACTATGAACTGTTGGATGCTAATTGAAGTTTGCCATAGGCTATGTGAGAGCCTAAGGAGTGTGAGAGGAGTCGGAAATTAGTTCCACTTTTAATGCTAGAATATTGATGATGTACTGATTAATGTAAGGTAACACCATATACTGTGGACCACTATGCAAACATAAAAAATAAGTACCTTGCTCTGGCAGAGGTACCTTTTTAATATAGGACACCTGACCTGCACAGTGCCTCTGATCCTATCACAAAAACAGGCAGTGTCCACAAGATAAAGCAAATATAGGCTGAATCTGGCTTCTATACAAAAATAGTCAGGCTAGGTAGTATACTGGAGGAATGTTGGCCATCACAAACCACTAATTTGATATTAATACAGTGAGGGAAAAAAAGTTTTTGATCCCCTGCTGATTTTGTACGTTTGCCCCCCTGACAAAGAAATGATCAGTCTATAATGTTGATGGTCAGTCTATTTGAACAGTGAGAGACAT